>NW_004524696.1:980206-1010524 GCF_000260255.1 Octodon degus | reverse complement strand
TACATAGTAATTACTCATAGTAATGCTCATAGTAATTACTTTCATCTTGGGTATTTAGGAATTTTGCAAGTTAGATATTCTGTGTAGATGTTATCAAATTTTGCAAAGCATAAATTTAAAATTAAAAGTGTATTAAAGACAGAAGTAAGTGATCAAATTTCCTCATTTTCTAATTATTTTATTCCACTTTACTATCATCTGTCCTTATGAGATTATTCACAACTATTGCATCTGCATGGAAGTGCTGTATAATGCTGTTCTTTTGTGGCATAACTATACTCTGAAGTAGATCTTCTGTAAGGCAAGATTCTCACAACTCTTAATGGCAAATTGGTTCATGTTGGTTTGATATCTGCCTTCTGCTTTTCTGGATTTCTATATATTCTAGGCTTTCTTTGCTTGCCAGGATTTAACAGGTAGAAGATGCAGAGTATGAATTAAGGTATCCTTCAATAGGATCACTGTTGTTTTCATGTTGACCATGAGGCCTCTGTCACAACATGACTTCTTTCCAGTTCTTATTCTTCTTGTCATTTTGTCTTTCTAGGACTTGCTCCCTTATTGACTTAAGGGTAGTTAGATTTTGTCAAATGTTCTATAGCTTCATCTCTATAACTTTTATATTTAAGATTTGGTGTTCCTCAAATATCTGCTCTTGGCCTTTTGCTTGATAACGACAACTTCTGTAACCTTTTGTTAGAAAGTTAATGTGTCCTGTATAATGTACAGAGTCTTGTGCAATGATTGCTGTGTACAAGTCACTGTCATCAGGTTGTACTAGGTAAGTCACTTCTGTCCACAAGTATAGTCTTTGATTTTGACTTTCCACTGTTTATTAATTCAAGACAATATTTCTTGAATCACTTTGAAGCAGTTTTGGAAGTCCTCTTTTGTGAGTGTCTTCAGTTGTGCTTATGTGGCTGCTTGATGTCTTGAATAAATTCAAAACACTTATCTTTCATGGTCATTTTGACTTTGGGGAAGATCCAGAAGTTGCATTGTGCCACATCCTGTGAATAAGGCAGATGAGGACACACAGTAATGTTTTTATGACTCTTTCTTTCTCTCAGATGACAATCAGCAGCAGCATTTATCATGTATCTTTACCACACTTTGTGAAACATGATAGAAAAACTTCCAGAATTGCTTCAGAGAGAAGCAAAAGCAATCAGATCAGTGTGTTCAGAGTGAAGGGGGGTACTGTGAGGGGGATTAATACCAATGTATTTTTTTCCTGTAATACAATTTTACTGCATTTCATCTTAGCCAAAAGGCCAAGAAGGTATCCTGTAATATATTTTTAAAAACTTAACAATTAAAAAGATTTAACAATTCACCATATACTTGGATCACATCCATATTTATGGCATAGAAAGTGATGTTTTGATATAGTTATCCATTATGTGAAAGTTAAATCAAGATAACAAACATATCCATCAGATCAGCTTACCTATTACAATTTTTCTCAGGTGGAAATGTTTAAAATCTAATTTTTTTAGTAATTTTGAAATATTTGATACACCATAATTAACTATGGTTGCCACGCCAGGCAATAGATCACTAACATTATTCACGCAGGTTAAACTGATTTGAAGATAAAGCTATCTATGAATTTATGGAACTATTTAAAGAAAATAGCTACTTGGTTTTATTTGAATGTGTGAACACTACAATACATGAGAAGAAAAGCAAGAGGAAAAATAAGATAAAGTCGTAAGATTTTATGTTTATTTTATTTTATTTATTTTTCTGTCTATTAGAGAAGGGTCTACAGGGTGTTCAGGGTTTCTCTACTAGATTGGACTCATACTGATTCTGTTTACAGCCTCCCAAGTGCTGGGATTACAGGCGTGCCCACCACTCCCAATCTCAATTGCTGTCTTAGTGTGCCCTGAGGGTGAGTCCAGCATGGCAGGCCCGGGATCAAATCTGAGCTATTTGGCCAGCCCCTTAAGATGTTAAGAACAAATGTTGAAAACTGTACTTTTTAAGAAGATGAACATGAACTCCAGGGCCAAAGTGTTTCCATTGTGGTTTCAGTAGAGTGCAAACTTTGCACTGGACGGACTGCACTACAACAGTTCCTTGGCCATGAAACACATCTTCAAAAAGTGTTTATTCGTGTTTTCAGTGTAGTCATACAGGTATTTCATCACACTATTATATATTTGCAATTTAAATCATACCCATCATTTGCCAATTGTTACGATTTGTGTCTGGTTGTGCCCCCAAAGCCTCATGCAGTCACTGGAGCAGGCTTCGAGAGTTTGTGCTTAATTCACAATTCAATGCTGGGATTACGGATGTGAGTGCTACACTCTTCCCCACCCTGGGGTAGATAGCCTAAGTGCAATATGGGGAAGAGAGGTTGCGTGCTGCCACAGTTCCTACTTCTCCATTTGCTCTTTGCTGTTTTCTGCCCCCATGAATTGCTGCCCTTTTCCATGTGCCACTTTGCCTTGGAGCCAGCTGAATACGGGCTAAAACCTCTACTAACTGTGAGTTAAAATAAACCTTTCCTTCCTTAATCCTGGGTGTCTGATATTTGTCCCAGCAACAGAGAAAAAATAATGGAGGCACACATCGAGCAATTCTCATTTGCCAGGTACATTAATGTTATATAGCATCAGATTTACACAGAAAACAATATCACGTATAATTTTCTTCAATCCTTTTAAGAACTGGGCCCTCAGTGATGGGACCTCTGAACAGAGAGCTGAGGTCTGCGCTCCTGACCCTATGTCAGTACTACTCCCTCTGTGCCTTCTGTGGCCTCTGATTCTCCTCAGTGGAGTGTAAGCTTCTAATGGTTGCCTTGTCCCACTCAGCATATTCTGTGGCAAGTAGGTTGGAACTTTGCTGGGGGAAGGACCAGCATATATTTTCTGCCTGTGTTCTTAGGAACTTACTGAAACAGAACAGGTATCTCCCTGAGACAAGAGCCATGGATTCTCAGGCCTCAATTCATGAACAATTACCCATTAAAGATGGAGACATCTCTTTCTCTCTTGGCTTTGCCAGCATGTGTATAATGTTCCCTCTCCAACCTTACCTCTTACTGCAAGGATGAGGTATGTTGTGACATTAGTGCCAGTGGCGGGGGTCCAGGCCATCTCCAAGTTGAGAACAGCCACTGATCCATACTTTATGTTAAGGAGAGGTCCTCCAAAACACAAGACCATCCTTATGAGCCACTGAACAATTACCAGGCCTTTTAACACCCCAGAAAACCCTTTAACACCAGCCCTGTTATTTTGTGAATGAGCTGCTTTGTTCCTTGCCCTGCCTGGGTCTTCTTCAGCTGCCCAAACTGAAGTCCCTTCCTTATTTTCTCTTCCTTCCCAATTAGAGATTTTACCCTAACATTTGTGTTGTTGATTCTGTTGTCACTAAAACAAGTATCATGCATGTCTATATCTAATTTTCTCAAATATCTTTCACATATTGCACAAAATGGGAAGTTATGATTTCTATTCAAAATATTCTCAATAAATTGCCAATGATCATTGCAATGGAAATATCTAGGATCTAAGATTTCCGTCGGGGAATACCAAAGCATTAAACAAGACGTGCATTCATGTCAAAAGCTAGATTTATTAGCTACAAAAACTTCTTCAATTTAAAAATGAGATAAAATTTCCACCCAACATTTTATTTAACACCTTCTGTTTATCAGTCTCTGATATCCTTGGGGAGGCTGCGGTATTTCCCTGTTATCCATTGTTGTAGCTGTTGCTTTCTGCCTGAGGCGGGAGGAGAAATGCTGCTACTTAAAAGGACAAGCAGTCCACTGCCGGCCACACAGGCTGGTCCCAGGTGACTCTCAGCCACCCAACTCCCCATGTCTATTCAGTAATGTGATATAAAAATACCGAAATCATCCCTGTACAACCAAAGCTTAGGTATGTAACTGTTTCTGTCATTTCTCTGAGTATCACAATGATCACTGACCATTTCAAATCTTCCGTACCATTCAAGTTTCTTCCCACACTGATGTGCTGTCATGTCTGCCCACTCAGTAACTTCTTTGGGCACAGTCATCCTACTCATTCTGTCCCCCCCTGCTGGGGTCGGTGCCAATGCCCAGACTGCACAGGAGAAAACTGAGGTGCCCTCCACCATCTGCCACAGGGACTTGGCAGACCCTTGTTTAGACTAAGGACAAATATAAACTAAAAACAAGAAACTTAGTTTTCCCTCTTTAAAATCAGGGAACAGATTTTTCCCCTTCATTTTCTTAGATTACTTACTTTAGAAAGCAGTTGTTCTTCTCTTTGAAGTGTGTATAGGTGCTTTTATAAATTCTTTTATTTTTTAGAGAATGCAAAAAGTAAAAAAAAAGAAATGATACAGAATTTCACTAAGCAAAAGTAGGAATTCAACAATTTTTGTATTCATACTGTTGTCTTAAAATTAGCAGTTTACATTATCAGATATAAGCCTGAAAAATTGGTCAAAATTATATAAAAATTAAAAAAGAAAGAGGAAAAAAACCCTAAGCATTAACTGCTCCTATCAATAGACCAGCAGAAATCATCAGTACAATTATCCAAGCTATCCTGTGTATATCCATCTATATTTCTTTTTCTCTTCCTTTTTATTTTCTCTGATCCCTCATACTATTGTTCCTTCCCTTTGAGCAGTTTCTTTCCCTTTCATGGTATCTGTTGTGCCTTTCAGATCCTGCTTACTCTTTGTACAAGTGCTTTGAAGTCTATACCAACCTTTTATCAGATTTGTGACCTGGGGCTGCCCTTCTCGGAGACCCGGGGGCACTTCCTTTGTAGGAAGTGCAGGAAGGGAGCAAACATTCTTATCTTCCAATTTCTTTGAGACAGTATGAACCTGCCTGACTTCAGGACCACTTGGCACCAAGTGGTAACACTGCCTCTTGTCATAAAAGTGTGACAAGTCTGTTCCTCCTCTGCATGAAGTCAAGTACTATTTGCCCAGTTAGCAGGTAAAGTGAGGATGCACTGTGTGTGACAAATGGTTCTATAAAGTCCTCTTTCTTAAGCATTAGTTATTGTTTATGTTTAGCACATGTATGTGCCATGGGAAATGGCATATGGAAGGCCTGTTTCCCAGGCAGTAAAGCATTCACCATATTGAAAAGCAAGGAAAGTGCAAATTTGTAGATATACTACAAGGGAGTGGAATGAATCCACAGCACAGAGGAGGTCTGCACCGTGGTTTTTTTTTATGTATTTGGTACAAGGTCTTGCTGCACAGCTTGAATTTGTATTGATCCTCCTGTTTTCAGCTTCCCCAGAGCTGCAATTATAGGCATGCACCACTATTCCTGGTCTTGGTGGCTGGCTTAGTGCACCTGAGGGCTGGGCCAGTGTGGCATATGGTGCTGGGGACTGAACCCCAGCTTCTGCACTTCAGCAGGCACTTAGTCCCCTGAGCTATCTGAGTAGCCCCTTTGGTGTTGTTTTTAAAGAGGAGCACCAAAGATGGTTCAGGGGAGGAGCTTATTTTGCTTAAGTCCATCATCAATCACCAGCCCAAGGAGGCATGTGGGGCATCACACCATGGAATGGTGCTACTTGCCTGGTTGCATACACAAGGATGATTTTCTTTGCAGTCTCTTATCTGGTTGCTTGTGATGTGCTTGCAACATTTAATGCCTCAGAATGTGCCTATCTTTAAAGAAATGACCAAGTTAAATGGGAGACATTCGGTTGGGTCCTAATCCAGTGTGGCTGGTGTTCCTTTAAAGGATAAAAGGATACAGCACATCTGTAACAGTATTCTGGGAGGTTGAGGCAGTAGGGAGCAAATTAAAGCCTGTCCTGGGTGACCCTGCCTAAACAAAAAAAAGTAAGTGAATGGAAAGCATTGGAGTTTTAGTTCAGTGTGAAAGCTCTGGGTTCAATCACTGGTACCAAAAACAGACAGCAAAAGACTAGGACACAAACTGGCACAGAAAGATGCCAAGTGTTCCAGGGCAGTCACAGAGGAGGCTGTCATCAGCTGACTAAGGAGGGGCCTGGGCCTACCCTGCTGGCACCTCAGTTTCAGACTTCCCCCCTCTAGGACTGAGGAAAAGGGAATGTCTCTGGTTTAGGCTCCCTGTAAGGTGGCTCTTTGTTACGGCAGCTCTAACAGAATGGTACAAGGATGTTCTCTGGTTATCTGTTTTTTTTTAAAGGCTTATTTTGTTACTAATTGATAAGAATATAATTGTATAATTTATGAAGATTTGTGTGCTGTCTCAATTCACATTCACACCATGTAACGATCTAATCAAACCTTTAGCTGTGCTTTCCTCTCTAGCTTTTGCCATTTCTTTATGGTGAGAACATTATGGACAGGCATACTGGATCATAGAAGGCCTTGGGATGTCCAATTTAAATAACACAAAATATCCATGTGGTCTTTTCCTATATTTGTCTAAAATCTTTTGTATTCAATCACTGTTTTACAAAAGCATGTCTGTAATATTTTGATAGCCATTAAAATCTTCCTCTGTACCCTTTTGTATCTAATTGGCAAATGCGTATCATGGTGATGAGCATTATCAGTGACTTCATGAAATCAGTTAGAGTTTTAGAAGCATTTTACATCTAATATGTATCTTTTGGAAACAAGAATATGCTCTGTTGGAACTGCTCTGTTTATTGGACTGTGTTTCTGATGCTACGACTCATCCACCAGAAGCTAAGGAAGGGAAGATATTTTCCACATTTTATCCTGGAATTTCTTGGGGCTCCCTCTTACTGTGTTGATTTGGGGACAGATATCAGCCATTTGCTTAAAGCAGCCTCTTGATTAGCATTCCCTGATTGGTGGGGAGGTTGCGCCATGTGGACAGGAGAGTGAAAGTCCTGCTGCACCAGGTAGAATATTGGGGGGGGGGTAAAGTTTGATTTGTGAATCATGGATGAGTTCGCTCCAGGCAGGCATAAAATGTTTGATTAAACTGCCATTTATGGGAATCATTAGACTCCTGCTGTGCTCGCCTGATTGCTTGTGTGCTTAACGCTTGCATCTCATTTGTGAGGCGCTATATCAGGACATCTGAGCGGAACACAGCCTGTTGCTTTTTCCATGTAGTTTGAGTTTATCAAACTCCCTGGTTTTGTGATACTCAGAGACTATGGCAAACGCAATCGCCTGTGGAATAGCATCACTGACAAAACTATCAGTAGAAACCAGGGCAATTATCCATTCATTATCACTTGTAGAGCTAGGCTGAGTGATGGTTGTTGTAGACTATATAGTATTTGGATGGCATTTTATTAATTAGCGTTTCTACTGCTCGCTGGAATGATGATGAGCAAGCTCCAGATGAATATGAACACATGCAGCAACAAGCTACCTCCGTAGCCCAGTTACCATGCCAACTATCTTCTGTTCATTTTATGGTGACATCCATGATTGATTCTTCTGGGAACTTTGGTTACCACGCAAGCTTAAGGCTGTCTTTTTTCTTGCGATCTTGACAACATTTCTCTTCTCTCCGAGGGAGACACAAATGGATCTTCACAGTGGGAATTATTTCAACCTGAGCTTGTAAATTTTATAATTAAATATTTATCAAAATTAAATAAATGATGTCATTAATTATTACACTGATAAGGATTTCTTGCCTGCTGGGATTCTGGCTTCCGGGAAGAATCAGAGCTGCGATTGCACGTGCGCCCCACTAGGTGGAGCAATGGGAGAAAACATTTTTATTCAGCTTCGTAAATAATTGAAGACTAATGATGGGATCTTGATGAGTCTGTGGATAAAGCAATGACTGTTTACCTTCTGACAACTCTGGGAGAGATCTTGTGAATGAAATATCAGCTTGATGGCCTCCTTTGTGTCCCATGCAACAATTACTTTACTGTTTTAAAAAATGTATTCAGTACAGGGTCTGCAGGGTCCACAGGGCCTACAGGGTCTACAGGGTCTCACTCCGATGGAGTTGTAGTAATCCACCTGTGTTCAGCCTTCCAAGAGCTGGAATCACAGGCGCGCACCACAATGCCCAGTCTCAATCACCATCTCAGCGCGCCCCTGGGGCAGGGCCGGCATGCCCTGTGCTCTGCCTAAGCACAGATCAATTACTTTTCGAGGTGAACATATTAGGAAAGATTCTTCATTCAAATTTAGGCATAACTTTACTGTTTAAAGTTTTTTTGGTTATTGTTTTTGTTTTTGCGGAACCGGGGATTGAACTCAAGCTCTTGCGCTTGCCAGGGAAATGCTCATTCTACTGAGCTATCTTCCCGGCTTGTTTAAAGTTTTTTAGAGACGCTTCTAACTTTCTGAGAGCAAAGATAGACAGACAGATAGGTAGATAGAGAGAGAGAGAGAGAGAGAGAGAGAGAGAGAGAGAGAGAGAGGAAGAGAGACAGAGACAGAGAGAGGGGGAGAAAGACAGAGAGACAGAAAGACAAAGAGACACACAGGGAGAGGGCCAAAGAGAGGGAAGGAGAGAGAAAAAGAGAAGGGGGGAGACAGAGAGACAGAGTCAGAGACAGAGGGGGCAAGAGAGAGACAGAGAGAAAAAGAGAGGCAGAGAGACAGAGACAGAGAAGGGGAGAGAAAGAGGGGGAGACAAAGAAAGGGAGAGAGAGACAGAGGGATGGACAGAGACAAGAAAGACAGAGACAGAGAGAGAGAGAGAGAGGGGGGGGATAGAGAAAGCAGGGAGAAGAGAGAGCTAGAGACCGAGGGGGGCACATGACACAGGGACAGAGAGCCAGAGAAAGTGGGGGGAGACACACACAGAGAGAAACAGAGACAGAAAGAGAGAGACAGAGACAGAGACAGACAGAGAGAGCTAGAGAGAGACAGGGAGAGACAGAGAGCAAGACAGAGACACAGAAAGAAAGACAGAAAGCAGAGAGAGGAGAGACAGAGGAGAGAGACAGAGACAGAGACAGAAAGAGAGAGGGAAGAGAGGAGAGAGAGAGAGAGAGAGAGAGAGAGAGAGAGAGAGAGAGAGAGAACAGAAACCAAAAGACATGCTGTATATGCTGTGTTATCTTCATTCCTATGAATGAAAGCAACATTTCCCAGGAGAGGTTTATCTTGTTTGGTTTTAAACTTAAGAATGTAAAAGCTTCCCACGCGAGATATTATCTTCCCAGTAATGGAAGCATGAGCAGCAGGGTGTATTTGTGATGCTCAACACATGCTTCACATGTAGTACTGTTCTTTCAGTATCCGAACATTTTTATAGGTAGCACACGATTGGGTCTAGGCAGTGGCATATAACTATAAAAAAACAAGGTACAAAACATCCTCAGTAGCCTGGTGGAACAAATACCTTAAGTCTAACCACAGGACTGGCCCCTCTTCACAGGACCTGCCAGAAGCTTCTACTTTTACCTACATTTTTGTCTTCAGTTACTTCTTTTACTGCTTGACTGATATAAGCTTTGATTCAGGAATTTAACCAATGAAAATTGGTACAGGTTAGAATACCTTTGATGGTAAGCTTTCTTAGGGCTTCATGTTCCAGTTTATTGATGCAGATCCTTTGTATTAGCTCCACATCCCTCAGACAGTCAGCTTAATAGCAGAAAGCATAGTCCCTTTGGAGAGTAACTGGCAAAGGGATGCATCCTTTGATCCAGCTATTCCAGGGCTACAGATTTAACCCATGTATGCATTTATATGTATATTTGGGTTTATTGTAAACATTTCTTACTATAATATTGTTTGTAAGGACAAGAGTCTTTAAACAACCTAAGTGCACACTGTTAGAGAGCTGGTTATGAGGGTGAGGACATGTCCCTACAATGGAATACAGCACAGTTATTCAAGAGCTTAATTGTACATATTGTATTTGCTGGTATTTACATATTATTGTAGCTCATATAAATGCTTAAGAAGCATGAAGAAAAAATAATATTGGTGATATGATGCCATTTGTATGCAATATAAGGACCCATTATTTATACAGATACTTGTATGTGTATATTCTTGGACAGCGTAGAAAAATCTGGAAAAGCATCTAAAGAAATGGTAACAGATGTCAGGAAATGGGAGTAGGGGAAAGGAAAGGTGAAATACACTTTTCTTTTTCATTGTTATTATGCTGTACTTGTTGACTATTGTTTCCCTCTAAAGCCTGTAAACATATTATTTTTAAAACAAAGTGAATTCTCTTATTTGAGATACTTTCTACAGTTCAATATGAATGTTCTGAAGATTACCGAGTGGTTTCCGATCCTCCTCCCTCTGGCCTTTAGCCACTGCTGCCTCTTTGTGATGTAGTACTGAGGCCGGAAGAAGCTGCGTTGGAAGTACTTATGCAGAAGAGCTGAGAAGGCTCCACGTCCCCCGGGCTCCGTGCACATGTCCTCTTCCTCCTCCCTAGTAGAGCTTGTGCCCCCACCTTCTCCTCCGCCCCACTTGGCAAGCATTGGCCAGAGCTTTGCGACAGCTGCTGCTTCACTGTGGGACCAAAGCCTAATGGGCCAGGAATCAGCTTCCTCCACACTCTCCTTGGAACAGGCTGAAAGAACAGGCGTGATGGATGCTTTCCCCTTCTTCCCTGCGAGGATGCACCACTGACTTCATCACTCATTGACTGGAGGCCCCGCTGCAGTGTGGTGTGAGGCACGCGGGGAATTGCTGGCTCACCCAAGGTCATGGGGCTGTCACTGGAAGTCACTGGTGCTCTGAGCAGCCCCTCCAACTTCACCTCAACTTTGCTTTAATGCTTCTCGGCAATAGAACTTGAGTTAGGCTCTGGAACCTGATGGCTTTGTTCACATCAGCAGAGTGCAATATTGGGCCTAACTAAATCATTGGCTGCGTAATGGCCAATGCCAGAAAGAATAGAGGACTACGCAATAGAGTCAGCTTTCTAACTCTACTGCATTGCTGCAATCATACTTTAAGATTACTTTTCTCTTAATTTTCCCCAAATCTGAAGTACAGATGTGTCTGTCCAATGCAGCTGTGGCCTAACTGATCTACGTCCTGGATGCAGTTTTACCTGGAAAGTTCAGAATTGCAGCTTTACTGTGGGCCACAGCAGGAGCCCATCTTCTGTACTGACCTGTCCAGGTTCAGAGAGCGCCCTTCTGCAGGGAGCCTGTGCTCATGCATGAGGCCTGCAGCAGAGCAGGTGGAGACTGCATGTCATGCTGGCCGGGAGTGAGTAACGCCTTGCAGTGGAGTACACTATGGTCATCAAGGGTGAGCCTCTTGGGAACTACAAGGCAAGGCTAAGCAACTCAGCTGCAAACTTTTCCTGCCACTTTCTGTCTGACATCACAGGATTGGTTATTTATTTATTTTTTAAAAATTATTTATTTATTTATTTGTGTGTGTGTGTGTGTGTGTGTGTGTGTTTGTGTGGGGGGCAGCTCAGCCCACCAGGGCACCAGGGGGCGGGGCTGGCTGGCATGTGGTGCTGGGAGATTGAATCGCGGTCCCTGTGCTTTGCTAAGCTTGTTCTAAGTAGGTGCTTTAGACCACTGAGCCATCTCACCAGCCCCAGGATTGGTTATTTGTGACATTCTCTCTTATTTCTTCCACCATCAAATAAATAAATAAAAATCAAGCTATCTGTCTTTACGTAATTTGTTATTTTCTTTTCCTTCCCCTGATGTAAACCTAAGTAAGAATTACTGCTTTAGCTAATATACACTGTTGGAATCTTGGCTCTTTCAGGGCAGGTAGGTGGAAGGGCAGCAGTGAGGGTGGGTGGGTCAGCAGCCAGGAGTCCACAGCACTTGGCAGAGTTTGGGCTAAATGAGCTGCAGAGAATATGGCAGAGGAAGAAGGCATATTGTTCATAGACTGCAGGGGCAAGGCTGGTTTGAATTCAGTTACTACAAGTTTCCTCAACAAATACCAGGATTGGGCTGTGAAGATAGTATTTCAAATGTTTAAAATTTTCTGAAGCAGAAGTTGGTTAAATAAAACAAACTTCAGCATCAGCCATTACCAGCTTTGATTGTGAGTTCTGGCGGCCTGTTTCTAAGTTTCTCCATTGCATTCCTCAATTCATTTTTGGTGCTTTGGTTGCATTTGCTGTGAATCTGTTCTTTCTCTTAAATTTCTAGACATCTCACTGGTTTATAATCATTACCCCGGGACTATGATTGAGATTCTCAGATTGAAATGCCTAGGGTCTTCCTGGAAATCTATAAGAGAGAGTTCCAGAGATCAATCACAGTCATCAACTTTTCTCAGGGGATAGTAAAGGTAGCAGAATTGATGCTCCCTGTTTGTTCTCCAGCAGAAAACTGCTCTTTCCACCTCCACAGAAGAAATTTTCCTTTATAGTTTCTGCAATGTGCCCATATGAAAAGATCATGTGTTGGAGGTTTTTTTTTTTTTTTTTTTCATGTTTTCAGCTTCCTTTTTCTGTTTCAGTTTATAAACAACAGCAGAGAGCTTCAGTTTCTTTTTACTGTTTGCCTGCTTGATTCTCACAAGGGTAAGTAGTCAGATTCTTTGGGTCTGGCTTTACACAATGAAGTTACATTTTAAGAAGTTTGAAGTCCAAAGATAAGAAGAAAACATCCCTCATAGCACCACACCAGGATGCAGCCCATCCACCCAAACACAAGACAATCCTGCTGAGAGTGACAGCTAATGATTAGGCAAGTTCGACAGGGGTTGCATCACTTACTTTTCCTGGAATGTGTGATATTTCTCTTACTATTTTGTGATAGGTACTGTTTTTGTTCATTTGTTTGTTTGTTTTTTGGTATCAAGGATCAAACCCAGGACCTTGAGCTTGCTAGGCAGGTGCTTATACCATTGAGCTATATCCCTGGCCTAGGTACCATTTTTGAAATTTGCTGAAATCATTCAGTATTGTACTGACTCAGCATATGTGGAGATTAAATTAGATTCAGAAACCTGTAAGTGGGACTATATGGTAAAGAAATAGCACATATAGTTATATTCAAATTTCAGATAAGTAAGAACATTTCTGCCCCATCACCCTATGGAATTCAAGTTTATTTCTCAGTCCTACCTCTAAGACCAATTCCTGTGTAGTGCTGGCTTTTAAAACACTTTCTCTAAAACATGCCTAGATGATGAGATTTTTCCCCCTGTCCATCTGCATCCCTTTAACAACCCATCCTAGTTTTTCTCAGTGTCCTTTCATAAGGACTCATCTACACTCTCTGTTTTGAATCATCATATAAGAAAACCTACACCTTGTTAAACATTGTTGTGATTTGCTCTCACTGTGACCTACTGCGTATTGTTGATTTTATTTAGTATATTTCTGAAATAGATATAATAAATTAAGGCAAATAAGAAAGAAATGAAGATCTGCATTTTCAATCAAAAAAGTTGAGAGTAATATTCTCTCATTGCATTTTTTTATCATCACAATAAGCTCTTTGTTTTGTCTTCTACGCAGTAAATTTCTTCAGTGATTAATTAATCTGATTTAGGTCTACTTCAGTATTTAAGCAATCACAGCGATTTATTGCTTTGCATCCTAAAAGCAATGGAAACACTTGCTTAAATAGCTTTGCATGACAAAAGACCCCAAAATGCGACTTGCTTTTTAAATGTCACAGAGGCATGCTTAGTTTCTTGCAAAACAGAACTTTCTCATAGTAACAGAACATCTGCACTTGCCAAAGAATCTCAATTCATTCATGGTAAAAGGCAAAAGATTTATATGACCTGAAGAGAAACCAGAGTATAAAATGGTTGGAGGTTTTTTGTTTGTTTGTGGTTTTTTTTTTTTTTTTTTTTTTCAGTACCAGGGATCAAACTGAGGACCTTGTGCTTGCCAGGTAGGGGCTTATGCCACTGAGACATATCTTTAGCCCTTCAATCCATTCATAAAGTGTTGGGAAATTCAACCTTTCCATCCC
Source organism: Octodon degus (assembly GCF_000260255.1). Classification (NCBI taxonomy): domain Eukaryota; kingdom Metazoa; phylum Chordata; class Mammalia; order Rodentia; family Octodontidae; genus Octodon; species Octodon degus. The sequence goes on along the minus strand of NW_004524696.1, from coordinate 996,713 downwards.
TGAGCTAATCAGCCTTTTACAATGGAAACAAGAGAAAAGTGAAAACTGGAAAGATAAATCTTGCAGCTACATGAATTGCAGATTGTACTCTGAGGGTAAGTGTGCTGAACAACTGAAACTTTGGAGACAGAGGTGTGTCTAAAGCTCCAATAATATGTTATCTATATGTACTTTTCCACCCAACTTTTCTGTTTCTGTCCCCCGTGACTCTGAGTTTCCTTTCGTTCTTTTATGTATAGCATCTTGCATGTGGCAGGTTTTGACTATGTCCTCTGTATACATTTGTACATATTCAGACTCTAAAAAGGCTCCCATGATAGTGAGCAGTGGCTAGCTTACTAGTCTTCAAGAATTCTCATCAGTTTTTAATAAGAGATGTGGAGGGAAATGTGGTATCCATCTGTGAAAGAATGAAAGTGAACCTTACAACATAGGCAAAAATAAACTTAAACTAGATTAAAGCATTAAACCTAAGACTTGATGCTAATATTCTTAGAGTAAAATGTAAGGGAAAAATCATATTAACCTTGGCAACAACTTCTAGGATAGGACTGAAAATATAGGCAATACAATAAAAAACAGACAGACAAGACTACATCAAACTAAAAGACTTCTTCATAGCAAAGGAAACAATTGACAGAGTGGAAATATTTGGACAATGCAATATTTATAAAGAGGTTAATGTCCAACAACTCAATAGCAAAACAGAACAAAGCAAAACAAATTAAAATAGAACCTCAATTCCCTAAAGAAAACAATAACCAATTTTTCCAAACCCTGACTAAAATGAACAATGATTTAATAGATATTTATCTACAGAAAACCTATAATACGCCAACAGATATATACAAAGGTCTTTACTAGTAACGATTATTTAGGGAAATACAAATCAAACTCACAGTCAGGTATCCCTCAACCCCTGTTAAGATGGCTGTTCAATGAAAAACAAACAACAACACAAAATTCCAATACCTCAAATAACAATGAAAGGGATAAAAATAAAAAAGTAAAAGTTTCCAAAGATATGGAGAAATTAGAATCTTTTCTGTGCCCTATTGGTGGGGATGTGAAATTATGGTAAAACCTCTGTAGAAAACAGTATAGAAGTTCCTCAAATATCTACTTTATGCTCCAGTAATTCCACTAGTGGGTATGTGTCCAAAATAATTGAAATCAGGATCTTGAAGAGATGTCTGAATTCCCATGTTCATGGCAGAATTATTCTCAATAGCAAATAAGTGGAGAGAAGTGATCTAAATGTCCATTGATGAATGATTTTTAAAAATGAATTATATTCATGATGAAATGTAAAATTCAGTCTTTAAAAAATCTTCTATGCAACAATATGGGTGAATCTGGACAGCATTGTGTTGTTGATACAGGGACCTCCAAATGATATAGGGAAAAAATGAAACTCTTGACCTGAAAGATACCTGGGATGAGCTCATGTTCTCTAAAACTGAAAAATGAATTTTAGGAACAAATGGAGGTTATGAGCAGAATATATTTATTGGGATCAAGAAAGCTCTTGTCCTAGAGAGGCACAGGAGGGGGGCCCTGAGGGGATGGTCTTTGGGAAGTTGTCTCTTCCAGGGACTTTTAAAGAGGAAAGCTATGTGGTGGGGTGGGTCTAAGGTGGTGGAAGACATGGGAACTCACTTAGGCAGGCATGAGGTGGGACAAAGCTATGGTCAACCTATGAGATTACAAGCACCATTGCTCAGGTAAAATTGATTAAATCCTCTTGCTTTCATTCACCACCCCCTTCTTTTTGAACAACCATCTACCTGAGAGACATCATAGCAGCAACTGTCATGTCATGACAAGCAGCCCATATTCAGAAGACCAGAATGACAGGTACTTCAAGCATGAAACTACTCTTACAAATTACTATCTGCAGTGTAGTTGCTTAGTTCACAGGTATGAGTATATATAGTTAGTCAAGGTGAAAGCAAGAGACAGGAAAAGGAATAATGTGGGACTGTCTTGCTTCAAGGTTGTATATGGTGAGATTTTTGGACTAATATGTAAACGTAAGAAGTATATGATTCTTTATGCCTATTTTAAAATATATTCTAATTTTTAAATGTTTTTTATCATATTCTGTAGGGACTTGAAGTTCATCATATCAATATTTGATGAAAAATACTTGTCCCATATTATGTCTAAGATGTTTGATATGCAGACAGATAGTGAGGTTAAGCTTAACAGGCTAAGTTGTATGGTAATAACAATAAGCTTGTCTTCTGGATGGTTAACAACCTAAGATTGCAGAATAAAATTAGAGAAAAAGGAGGGCTGCAAGGAAAGCCAACATTTTGGCCTTAGCCTTCTAAGGTCAATTAAGACTCAGGACATATGACAACCTGTACTGTAACGTCATGTAACTCAGTAGTGTCCCAAATTTTCTGATCAAGGAGATTATGGGGCCAAAGAGAAAAGTGATCAATGATGTAGAGTGTGCCTAAGGAGAGTCACTTGGAGAGAAAACATTCAGGCTTTCACAGAGAGCACATTGACCAAGCAATGTCCGTGACTCATCCACATGGCTGACACTGAAAAATGTTCTACAGCCTGAGGTACAGGATCTCAGGATAAATCCTGAGGGGATTTCACTGACCTTATCAGACCCAAAAGCTACAACTCTTGTTGCATAGGTCCTGCTTTACCTTGGTTTTAACCATCCAGCAGAAAAATATAAAAACGAAATATAAGAAGTAAAGCCATGCTGTTATGTTGAGCTATAGGGGACTCAGGTCAACAATTTCTAACATTGCCAGTTAAGCAGAAGACCCAATACTATTATGGGCTACTGGACTCTTTTAGAATATTTTACACACCTATAATATTCAAATAACGGAATTTAACAAAAAAGGAGATAGAGATGAATGTCCATTTTATATCTGTGTTTTCAAAGTGGTTAGGATGGATATATAGTTACATTCTCTTAATGAATAGTGATTTGTTCTAATGGTGTTTGTAAATAGGATATCATGTCCACATCTTGTACAGCAACTAACCACTAGGAAGAATGTATGCAATGTGTGAATTATTGAAACTGTTCTACCAATTTGATTTGAAACTGTCTCATTGCTATTTGTTTATCAATAAAATTATGGGAAAAATTGATTAAATCCAGTACCAAATAAGGAAATGAATCATATAGCAAGCAGGCATGAATACAGAACAGGGTCTCTTCTTGTTAGGATTTGGGTTAGTGACTCATTTGGGTTCTTTCAAGGTGATTGATTTAGAATATCAATCACTGATGTCCATTCCTAGGGAAGTACGTGGCTATATTTGTATATTCTTTTGTCTTGAGGTCTGTTCTGCAGTGGAGAGTGTCTCTCTCTTCCAAAGTTGCAAAGTCACCTTGTCTTCTATATTGTCTTTTGAGGGCCTGGCCCTCTATGACTGCCTATTATATTTCTATTAATTCAGCTGCCTACAACAGTGTATGAAATGAATTTGTTTAAGAAAAGACAAATACAGTGTAATTCCACATATAGGAGGCATCTAAAATAATCAGATCTGTAGAGACAAAGAATAGACTGTCGTTGCCAGAAGCTGGAGGAAGGGAAATGGAGTGTTGATATTCAGCAGCATAAAATTTCAGTTATGCAAGATGAATAAGGTCTGGAAAGTTGACATACAGCAGTGTGTCTATAATTAACAATACTGTATTGCAGACTTCAAATTTTGTGAAGAGGGTGGACCTCATGTTATATTGCTAAGTACTCTTATTACTAAAAAATAACAATTTATAAGTTCCCTTTTTGTCCTTGTCTCCAGAAGTTAGAGGAGGCCTTACCTGGTGACAAATTGAGTCATTAATGGTTCAATACATGGAGTTTATAATTTGAGGTTTTCCAGGAGGTGCTAGTTTATTGGCAAAACTAAAGTCAGATAATGCAATTTTATTCTCTCTCTAACCTCTTGTTCATTAGAATGTCAGGAACTTGATCCCCTAAAATTTTTTTTCCTACTTCTTTGCTTGCATACAATAAAACACAGGCTTAAAAAATCACAACCTTGTTTGTGTCTATTGACTGAAAGATTACTGACTTAGTCCCAGAGTGCATAAGAACCTGATGCATCAAATCCTATTGCTCTAATTAATTTATAATGAAAACTATAATTGCTATAGGGATGAGAAAATCACACTTTCTCTAACACATTTTCCTTCTAAAGCTGAGTCACATGGGAGCCAAACAATGTTCAGGTGGTTCCTTGGTGAGCTTGGGATGAGCCCAAGGGGAGCCAGATGTTCCCTGGTATGACAGAGGGGGCTATTGCATCAAGTTCCACAAATAGGCTTTGAGCTGTTGGAGTAGAATGGAGTGGAAAGTGATCGCTGACCCTGTGTCCTTGGTTTCTTTCTCAGCTTCATGACTTCTATTACACACTGCATGTGCTCCCCTCATAGCCTCTTTGCCATCTGTTACTGCTTTTGTATCTCTGGAAGACACTTCACATGATTGAAAGTGACTGAGTTTCATGTAGTTTTACAAAATATACTTCTCTTTCTGTTCTAGGACTCGTGGGGCACTGAAACTCAGAACTCACTTGCAATACTGCTATACAAGAGGCTCACACCTGTCCTTATCCACAAACCTGAAGTGTGAGTGGTTCACACTGGAAAAGGGCATAAATGGAATCTGGCTATTAACACTAGTTTTCTAGACTATTCTGAGGCAAATTTCATAATATTCTTTATAAGATCCTAATGGAATAGAGCCTTCATTGTCTACATTGCCAACCAAATAAAAACCGTGCCCTCATTTCCTTGTCTTGTTCCTTTCTCTGCTCTAATTTTCCCAACTTCAGAGATCATGTATCTCTAAAATGTTCCTTCAACAAGACTTATCTCATGTTCTATTTTTTGAAAAAAGATGAGGGAATAGTATACCTCAGGATATGAGAAGTGATCATTCACATAGGTGACTGAGGCAAGAGAAAGTGGGGTGGAAGAGCCCTTATGTGCAGGGGTATCATGTTGGTTGAGGCTTCCACTGGTGGTAGCTTGAAAGAATACAAGATGAAGGGTCATATATGCTGTGTCACTAGCCCTTGAAAGGCAGAGAAATGAGGATAACTAAGGAATGGTGCAGCTGCATGGTTTTTGAGCATCCTGGAAATACTGACAGGGTCAGGTGAGGTCACTGTTTGCTGAAGACTCACTGAAAATCAGAGGACTCCCATGGTAGTACTAAAACACTAGTTTCACATTAGTGTTTACTCTGAGGTCCAAAACACAGCATAATCTGAGGTCCATATGCAATGTAATCTCTGGCACAACTTCAGCCACAAAAATGGAGTTCGTTTTCTTCTTACTTCTGAGAAACCTTTCTTTCACTGACAATGAGAATGGGTCCTAATTCTACCTTGAAGCGAAGACACTATGATGCTTTGCAACCAATGAGTCAGAGATTTCTCAACTGCCTTAGCATTGTATTGAAAGATTATCAGAAGGAAAGCTCAGGGTGGCAGAGGTGAGAGATCAAAAAATCTACCATGACAGGCCATATCACTAATAAAACATTAAAGAAAGCCAGATGAGAGGGACCATCAGACAATGGGCACATTTAAGACCCTGAGGCACAATAAAAAGACACAAATGACAAAAGGGGAAAGATAGAGCCCATGAAGACTCAGGGGTCTGTCTCATCACTGAAATTCTAAGGTCATTGGTTTGTAGCACACCATCTCATCCTATTTTAGATAGAGGACAAGTAATTGCATTCACTTTCCCCAGAGTTAAGAAAGAGGCTCATTGCTTGGGAAGATTCTGGCATTTGGAAGCAGTGTAGCTTCAAACCATTTATCTGGTGATTCAAATGTTTCCAGTTTTGAAAGAGTCCCAGAACAAAATAGAGTTATGCAGCTGATCCAGCTGCAGTGCAAACTGCAAAGTTGCTCATAGCATAATGACTCAGCAAGTCTGCTGGTCCTAAGGGGTGGCCTTGAAGAAGGGTGCTGGGTAAATATGTGCAATGCTCCAAATTCAAGAGTCAGCACAAATCTTTAGAACTTTGGAGCAAGGCTATACCTTCTGCAGCAGAGAATTACTTACCACTGGAGAATCACTGTGCTGCTGGGACTCTAGTGTGTGACTGGAAGTGCCCTCCATGACCTGAGAATTGTCAGATGCATCTATTTAGGAGGTACCCACCATTATCTGTGCAGTATGAGATACATTCTATCCTCAGGCCATGCAGGTGTGCCATCATGCTAATCTACCCTGCAAATGGCTCATGGCAGACCACATTTAAATAGGCCTAGAAGGCATCAATAGTTGAACAAGCAAGAACCTAGATTCCTATCTCATTTACCACTGACATATAGACATCTTAACTTGAAGCTGTGGCCTCTTGGAGGTGTCATTCCATGACCAACTTAAAGGAAATAAAGATTATATCTGTTTTCCAGAAAGTAGGCATTGTGTGCTGCTGCTAGGAGAAAATGTAGTGCCACCACCCTTTAACAGTTTCAGTCAGGGGTCTGTGAGAGAAAGTGACAAAAGGAAATATTCCTAAAGGGCAGTAGGAATATCTTGGCTATTTGACTAGAGTGGAAATGCTCTGGGTATAGCTAGATGGGTGGATTTTGGCCCTATGAAGGGTGACTTAACTTTTGGGGAGGGCTCTGGAAGAAGAAGAAAGACACAAGGAAGTCTGGAAAGAGTACACAAATAATCTCATGGCATAAGTAACACATTAAACGCATCCTTATTAAATGCTAATGCCATCAGAGAGTGTGAAGAGTGGAAGATGGTCTTTATTTGGCACTTTTCTATGGTGTCAACCAATCTCTGTTCTTGGTTCCCAGTGATTGAGCAGCATGCCATGAATAGCCAAAGTAATGGGCACAGAGCCCAAGCATAGGCTAAAAAGAACAGGTTTCCTGGTGCCACGGTAAACTTAGCTACAAGAACTGCAGCAAGTCTTCTGCCTGTCATGGGCCAAGTGGATCTGCAGTACCCACCTGCTCCCAAGTGGTTGACCTGGCAAGAGATTTTTCCTCAACAGCCAGCCACCTCTTGTGGGGCAAATGGATGGCCACATTAGGTCAGTCATTTGATTGTTATGCTTGCTTTCTCTGGCAGCACCCCCATTGAAGGGCTTAAGGGGTACATCATGTACTAGCATCAGATCTTATGCAATGGCACTTCTAACAAAAAGTCCCATGTAAATGTAAAAAAAAATACAAGAGTGAATAACTTGTTCTTCCCATATATACAGTATTTCAAAGCAGAGTGTGGGAATGACTGATTAAATATTTATCTCAAGGGTTACTCAGCAAGGATGTTCTGCAGTAGTGGAGAGCTGTCCTCCCATAGGTACATACCCTAAGCTGCTAGCTATCCATTAACAGTAAGAATAAATCCAGGTACTTGTGAACCAGTGGTGAGATCTGGGCTCTAAATTTCAAATTATAGGAACTTAATGTAAAGAAAGAAGGACAAATTATTCTTCCCAAGAAACTTGTTATAATCCATTGATCTTGAAAATATATATGCTGCTCTGTTATGTTGGGTTCCTCATATCCACTGGGGTTGGACATAACTAAGAATTTCTAGGATTGTTATGGTACAAGGTAAGGGGAAATAATTATCTGAAATATATTTCTTTTTCTTATTTGGGAGCTATTTCTTGATGATTCCAGTTTGTTTTTAACTGTAAATGGCAAAATGCAGTAACCATGGCTTGCTAAGGATTCAGAAACTAAATGCTCAGATCCTCTTGGGAGTAAGGGTCTGAGTCATGCTAAGAAGCAAGCAACCTAGATTTCCAAAGTGCTGGATGGATGTGAGGGAATGGAGTAAAAGATGGTGAATATGGATTAAGGCCTGCTATCTGGGGCAGCAGCACAGTCTATCTCTATTCTGGTCTCTGAGAGAGCATTGCCAACCACCAACTTATTGGCTTCATGTTGTTCTGTGTGACTAAGAGGCTAATGGATATAAGTGGTCCAACCTCTTGAGTGTAGCAGACATCAACATGCCCATCCTCATAAGGACAGGTCCACTATTCCATTCAGTCATTGCCATGACAGCTATCCAGCTCAGATGAAGCCCAAGGGGGCACTCTACCTCAGCTGCTCTGTGGGCCTCTCACTCTCTGATCCAAGCTCTCTCTGACTTCAAGTCAGGAGACACAGGAGGAAAACCAAGCTTTTCAAGTGGGCACACATGTGATAGTGGAAGCCTTTACCTGTGGGAACTTAAAGTCAGTAGGGACATGGCTGCCTCTTTTGCACATTATGCACATGGTAGAGAGAGCTGACAGGACTACATAGGTGTATGTATGGGAGCCCAGCTGAATATTGCAAATTGTAATTCCTTATATTCCTTTTTCATACTGACCATTTTATCCTTGTGATCCCTGAGGACACTTCCCAGGGCAGACAGCCTGTGGGGTCTTAATGATTTGATTTTGTGGAAGAGCTTGAGAAGGTGGGCAGTCACTATTTATCTCCTTTTGGAACCTAATTGTATTTCTTAATAACAATTTCAGTACTTTTAACCTAGGTATAAGGCACTGGGGGTTATTTTTTTCTCTCTTATCTTTGACTCCATTTTCATTAAATATATTAAAGATTATGTCTTCTTGCCTCCCTAATTAAGTCTCACCTTAGTGCTTTTAAGAATATCATTAAGGTTCAATGAGATCGAGAGAGTGATTCCCCAATCCTGTGGGCCTGATGTTCTTATAAGAAAAAAGCTCTCTGTCCACACTTCCAGAAGAGAGGCCATGGGTGGACCAGTGGGAAAGATCTAGCCACAAGCCAGGAATAGTTCTCACCATAACCCTAATCTTGAGTTTGTACTTCCAATGTATGGGATATGAGGAAACACATTCCTGTTGTTTAAGTAGCTGACTCAGCAATGTTCTGTTACGGCAGTTCAGGCTGACTAACATTCCCTCCTACAACCTGTCAGCCAAACAACTTTCTCTCCATTGTGTCAAGGCTAAATGTTACCTATTAAGTGTTTTATTTTTAATCAATATATTTGCATTTCTATTGTTTATATTCTTTTAAAAATATATCTTTAATGTGTTCATTCTTTTTATACTGTCATTCTTTTATTTGAGACTATTCTATTAATAGAAATATATCAGTTGTGAATTCCTGCTCCTTTGAAACACTGATGATAGTTTTGTGACTGTCTTTTCTTAGGCTTAGGATTTTGTATTTCAGGATGTCTTGTTTTTGTAAAGTCAAATTGGATCATATATATGAAAGAGGTGCACAAACCTTAAGTGTTGTAGATTTGTTAGTGTTTCCTATCACTCACTCAGAGAATCATCAAGAGTGCTGGAACTCCACTGGCTCCCCTCAACATAGTCCTCACTTTGTATAGGGTGGTGTTTGCCTTGCTGAAAAATTTACTGCTCACCCCAGGTCCAGGAATCTTTCATATCAAGGAGTGAAAAAGGAACTTCTGCCCCAAAGGACTTGATCTTACTGAGTCAACCTTGCACTACTGCACCAAGTTCTGTACTCAGACACCCAAGGCTGCACCATAATATTAGTTCTTCCTTCCCATAAAGGGTCCTTTAGGGTAGGAGTCAGATCAGGTCAGGGGCAAGAAATTCATGTGGAGCAGCTAACCCCCTCCCCCAGGATAAAGTCAATGGATTTAAAACAGGCTCGTGTCTTACAAGGATAATCATAATTCAGTAAAAACAGTTTAAGATGTTGCCATGTTAGAAGCAAAAGGCAGAAAATATCCTAAGAAGCCACAATTCCTATTGCAGAACTGAACCCAGAGATAGATCAAATGAAAAATTTTGGAAACAGTCTAATTGTGGGTTGGGGCTTAAAGTATAAGAAGGGATGAGGGATAATAGGTTCAGAGCATTATTGCAGTTCCTTCTGTGGCTGGACAATGTTCAACGTTAGTGACAATATTCTACAGAGAGGTGACTGATGGTGACAGCAGTAGCAATGGAAGGGGATAAATTTCTGTCACAGTTGTCCTATGCACTTCACAGCAATCCCATGGATTAGAATGTTGGTGTATGCCCATTTTGCCAAGTAGGAAACTGACTGGAAGAGCAGTTTGATAATTTGCTTAAAGATACACAGCTTGTAAAAATAAAGCTATGATTAGAACCTAGGAAATCTGGCTTCTCTGATTTCATTCTGAAGTGTACTTTGACTTTTTTTGTAGAGTCAGGTGTACATGTTTTAGAGTTCTTGAACTCTGGGGGTGTCTCTTAGTTGGATTTCTACTGCTCTGTTTCTAGACTCTGAGTGGCTTCCTACTTTTGCTGTGGATATGACTAGGTTCTTTCTAACCTTGCTTTGGCATTTTAAAATTTCAGATTCAACTGAACTTCTCTCTAGATTGCTTTCTAGGACTTGGTATTGAAAGTTGGTGATTAGTATCTACTGCTGTGTAAACTTGGTACAGTGAATATTTGTTTAAAGGTAAGGTTGCATGTTTTAGACCTTTCACTAAAAACATTAGCTTTGCAGTCAGTTTTCAGTTAGTTTTGGTTTTGGCTTTCTCACATGAATATTCTTGTGAATATATATATATATATATTTGTGAATATATATATATATCTTGTGAATATATATATATATATATATATATATATATATATTTCCAGGACATGAACACTTTCCTGCGTGTCTTGGGCCTGGTTAATTGCTCCAGCTGGACCAAACACCTTTTCTCTCCCAGTGACTACCTTTCTACTGTTGTGATGAATCTGTTCCTGTCTCCATTGTATTACAATATTTATTTCTTTGCTTATGTGATCTTAAAAGGAATTCTAAGAAAAAGGATGTGTATTAGAAGCCATGTCTTGATAAAAAAAAACTATAATGTAGATGTTTTCCCTTCTGTGTGGCAAATAAAAAGTCAAATACCTCAATGGACCCTTTCTGTTTCGTTGATTATGATTTCTGAAGGTGATATCAGTAATGGGTAAATCCAGGGCTTTGCCAATGATGTAAATAATGGTTTAGTATGGCTCTTGGGTCTCTCAGCCCATTGCATGGGTCTTAAGTTATTGTGGGCTCCACCTTGGTGGTTCTAGCAACTTCTCTGCTGCCAGAGTAGAGCTGGACATTCCATCACAGTGGTATCAGCATGATCATTTTTCACCTTTTCTGCTGCTTCTATTTTTCAAATGAAATCTTAGCCCACATATGAGCTCTTCAGTCTTAGATAAAGTTGATTTCTATGCCCTCTACAAAGGACCCTGGCACTTTTGGTTGCACAATCCCCACACCCTCATAGAGAGCATGAGAAGAATTCCCTGGAGCATGGATGAGGAACAGTTATTTGAAGAGCCAGATTCTGGGACATTTAGTTCTGATCTTTTAAAAAAAATTTTTAAACAGACTACAAATTAGATTTAAAACAAAAATTTACAAGTGATACAGAATTTCACTTACAGTAATATGAATTTCACAATATTTGTTGTAATACATAGTGTTGTTTTCAAACCAGTTATTCATATTACCAGACATGTATATAAATTGGAAGAGGAAAGAATTTCATTTTCAGGTTTTCACACTAAGGAGATAATATGATGCTTGCACACATGGGTCTGATTTATTTCACTTAAGAGTATGTTCTCTAGTATTGATTTACTGACAGAAGACTCAAATTTATCTTGTTTTATAGTTGAATAATACTACATTGGGTAAAAATACCACATCCTCTTTATCCATTCTTCAGCTGATAGGCATCTGGGGTGTTTCCAGGATTTAGCAATGACAAATTGCGTTACTATAAACATGTGAACACATAACTGTGGTATAATGTTTTCAGTTCTGCAAAAATACCCAGGAGGGGAATACCTGGCATGAATGAGAACTGCCTTCCTAGCTTTTGAAGGAATCTCCACACTGATTTCCATAGTAGTTTTGCCAGTCCACATTCCCACCAACAGTGCGGAAATGTTCCTCTTCCCCCACAACCCCTCCAGCATTTGTTATTGGCTGACTTCTTGACGTTAACCATTCTTTCCAGGGTGAGATAGAATCTCACCATTGTTTTAATTTGCATTTCTCAAATGACCAATGATGCTGTACATTTTTTTATATATTTACTTGCCATTTGTATTTCTTCTGAGAACTGCATATTCATCACTTATGCCCATTTTTGGATTGGGTCTTTGAATTTTGGAGTTCTGATTTTTAAAAATTCTTTGTATGTTCTAGATAGAAGGCCTTTGTTAGAGGGACGGTTGGCGATAAATTTTCCCAGTTTGTGGGTGTTCTTTTTACTCTGCTGGAGATTTGTTTTAAAGTGCAGAAAGTTTTCAAAAAGATGAGATCCAAGTTGTTGATTCTTTGAAGTGTTTTCTATGCAGTTTGTTTTTTGTTCATGAACTCTCTACCTACTCTTATGTCTTTAAGATTTCTACATACATTTTACACCAGAAAGTTAGTTTAGTATTTCTGTTTTAATATTGAAATATTTGATCCAGAGGGCTGGTCAGATAGCTCAGCAGATTGAATCACCTGCTTAAGGCAGACACAGTGACTGGGTTCGATCCTGGATGTGCCGTGTTAACTCCACCTCCAGGTTGCACTGAGATGGAGAATGAGACTGAGCATGGGGACCTGTGTTTATAATCCCAATACTTGGGAGGCTGACAATGGGAGGAGCACTACAGGTCCAATCTGTGTAGTGAGACACTGTAGACCCTATACTAAATACATAGCAACAACAACAACAACAAATACATTTTCAATCCGTTTTGACTGTTGCTTTGTTCAAGGTGATAGACATGGGTCTAGTTTTAGTGTCTGGTATTTGGAAAGTCAATTTTCCCAGCACCATTTATTAAAGAGGTTATCTTTCTTCCAGTGAGTGTGTTTGGCCCCATTATCTAAGATAAGGTGGCTGAGTGTGTTTGTAGTGTCTGTATATTCTGATCTGTTCTACTGATCTTCAGGTCTGTCTCTATGCCAGTACCATGCTGATTATATCACAGTAGCTTTGTAGTGTAACTTTAGGTCAAGGATTGTCATAACTCCTGTCTTTCTTTTGTTTCTCAGGATTTCTCTTGATATTTTGAGGCTTGTAGGTCTAAATAAATTTGAGGAAAGTGTTTTTCCAGCTCTGTGAGATATACTAATGTTTTCTTTCCATAATTTTATTGAGAAACAAATAGCAATGAGACAGTTTCAAATCAAATTGGTAGGACAGTTTCAATAATTAACACACTGCATACATTCTTCCTAGTGGTTAATTGCTGTACAAGATGCGGACATGATACCCTATTTACAAACACCATTAGAACAAATCCCTCTATTCATTAAGAGAATGTAACTATATATCTATCCTAACCACTTTGAATACACAGATACAAAATGGACATTCATCTGTATCCCCTTTTTTTGTTACATTCCATTACTTGAATTTTATAGGTGTGTAAACTCAGTAAAATATTCTAAAAGAGTCCAGTAGCCCATAATAGTATTGGGTCTTCCGCTTGACTGCCAATGTCAGAAATTGTTGACCTGAGTCCCCTACAGCTCAAGATAACAGCATAGCTTTACTTCTTATATTTCATTTTTATACTTTTCTGCTGGATGGTTAAGACCAAGGTAAAGCAGGACCTATGCAACAAGAGTTGTAGGTTTTTAATCGGGGTTGCATTGACTCTGTATAACAATATTGGGAGTGTGACCATTTCTTCAGTGTTGGACTTTTCTATACAGGAGCATGGAATATTTTTCCATTTTCTCAAATCTTCTTCAGTCTATTTTCTCAGAGTACCATAATTTTCACTTGCTCATTTAGTAAGATGTTGGCTGTTGGTTTTTTCATAGATTATTTTTTCTGGGTTGAGAAACAGACCATCTATTCTAATTCTCTGTATAAATGTATAAATCTTTTACATTTTTCATGAGATTGATTCCTAAGTATTTATTTTCTATTTGGATGTTATTGTTCAAGGTAGGTTTTCTTTTCTTTTTCTTTTTTTTAATGTGGAATTGGGGATTGAACTCAAGCCCTTGAGCTTGCCAGGGAAGCCCTTATTCTACTGAGTCATCTCCTTGGCCCCCTCAAGGTATGTTTTCTCAAGGTATGAATTCTATAAATTCTACCTCCTGTGTTCATTGTTTTTCTTTTGTATTTAGGACAGGGTGTGTATAGGGTCTCACTGTGTAGATTGGATTTGTAATGATCCTCTCATTTACATCCTCCCAAGGATTACAGGCGTATGCCACCATGCCCAGTCTCAATCACTGGCTCAGCATGCCCCAGGGGCAGGGCTGGCACAACAGACCTGGGGATCAAACTCCCAGCCCCTGAGTCTGCCTAAGCAGGCACTTTAATCCACTGAGCTATTTGGCTGGCCTTTGTTTTTGTACAAAAATGTTAATTATTTTTTTTGGTGTTGACTGTATATCCTACTATGCTGGTAATTTTGGTGATTAAATCTATAAGACTGTTGGTGGAGATTTTGGGGTCCTCCATGAAGAGTATCATGTAATAATGATAATTTCAGTTGTTTCTCAATCCTTACTAGTTTTATTTCTCTCTGTTGTGTAATTGGTCTGGCTTATGTTTGTAGAACTATGTTAAATAGGTGTGGAGAAAAATAGACATCCTTGTCTCTATCCTGATTTTAAAGTGACACCTTCAGGTTTTGCTCATTTAGTAAGATGCTGGCTGTTGGTTTTTTCATAGATGTTTTTATTCCGGGTTGAGAAACAGACCATCTATTCCAATCCTCTGTAGGTTTTTTTCATGAATGAATATTGGTATTTGTCGAAAGATTTTTCTGCCTATATTTAGATAATCATGTAGTTTTGCTCTTAGCCTTGTTAATGTGGTGTATTACATTTATGGCTTTTTGTATGATAACCCATTCTTGAATTCCTGGAATGAATCCCACTTGTTCATGATGCATAAACTTCCTGATCATTTGCTGCACTCTGCTAATTTTTTTATTGGAGATTTTTGTATCTTTATTCATTACAAAGATCAATCTGTAGTACTTTCTTAGTTGTATGTTTGCCTGGTTTATCAGAGTAGTAATTGGCTCCAGGAATGAGTTTGGGAGAATTGCTTCCCTTTCAATTTTGTTGAACACTTTGAGAAAAGTTGGCATTAAATTTTTTGTAGGATTCTTCTGTGAATCCAATGGGACCTGGGCTTTTCCTTTTTGGTGTTTTTAAGAAATGTATTTACTGCAGGGTCTACATGGTCTTACTTTGTAGATCAGACTTGTAGTAATCCTCCTATTTCTAGCCTCCAAAGTGCTGGGATTACAAGCACATGCCACTATGCCCAGTCTCAATACCTGTCTCAGTGTGTCCGTGGGCAGGGCTGACAGAGCTTGTGCTGCTGGGGATTGAACTCTGGCCCCTGTGCTCTGCCTCGGCAAGTGCTTTAATCCGCTGAGAGTTTGTATACTTTCTTGACTCAGCAAAGGCATGTCAAATGTATCAAGTAAACTTTCCATTTCCTCTGTGTTTCTATCCTGTCAGTGTAAAGATTTTGAAAGTAGATATTGATGATCTATATTTCTCTAGTCTGTAGTGATTTTGCCCTTTTTATTCCTTATTTCATGAATTTGGGATTTTTTTCTTTCTTTTCTTTTGATTAGGTTGGAAAGTGATTTATCAATTTTATTTAGTTTTTCAAAGAACCAACTGTTTGATTCATTTATTCTTTGTATTTTTGTTTTAATGCATTAATTTCTGCTCTAGTCTATAATTTCCTGCCTTCTTATGGCTTTAGGCTTGACTTGCTCTTCTTCTAGGAGCTTGAGGTGCAGCATAAGATCATTTGTTTGGGCTTGTTTTCTTTTCCTAATGTGTGAATTTACCACTATAAATTTTCCTCTTAAGACAGCTTTCATTGCATCCACAGGTTTTGGTAGGTTGTATCTTTATTTTCATTTAATTGCAAATATTTTTTAACTTCATTAATTTTGTCTGTGATCCACTGGTTGCATAGGAGGTTGTTATTGAATTTCCATGTGTTTATGGTGTCTTTGCAGATTTTTTTGTCAATAATTTCCAGTTATATTACACTGTGGTCAGATAGTATGCAGGGGATAACTTCAATCGCTTTGTATTTACTTAAGAGTGCTCTGTGTGCTAGTGTATGATTTACTTTGGAGAATGTTCCCTGTGTAACTGAAAAGAATGTGTATTCTGTTGTTTCTGGGTGAAACACTCTGTAAAGGTCTATTAATTCAATTTCTTCATAAGTTTGGTTTAGCACTGTTATATGTTTGCTGATTTTTTTGTTTAGCTGGTCCATTTCTTTGTTACAGTTGCATGTTAAAATCCCACATTAGGGCCAGGAAGATTGCTCAGTAGAATAAGTGCTTCACTGCAAGCACAAGGATCTGAGTTCAATCCCCGGTTTCACCAAAAATAAAATAAAATAAATAAAGTAAAAATCCTACATTACTCTTGCATTATTGCTTATTTAAATTTTCATGTCTTGGGGCCGGGGAGATGGCTCAGTGGAGTAAGCGCTTCCCTGGCAGGCGCAAGGACCTGAGGTCAA
>NW_004524696.1:959886-980106 GCF_000260255.1 Octodon degus | reverse complement strand
TATTTATAATTGTTATCTCTTCCTCTTGCAGTTTTCTTTAACAAGTGTAATGACATTCTTTATCTGTTTTTATGATTTTTGGTTTGAATTTAATATTGCCAGCAACCAGAATAGCTACTCCTGCTTTTTTTCTCTGATTTCCTATGGTATGGAGGATTGTTTTCCATCCAATGACTTTTAGTCTGTGAATTTACTTTTGAGTTAAATGGGTTTCTTGTATACAGAATATTGCTGGAATTTGTTTCTTAATCCAATCTGTTAGTGCATTTCATTTTTTAATTTTTTATTTTATTGAGAAACAAATAACAATGAGACAGTTTCAAAACTGATAAATAGGACAGTTTTAATAATTAATACACTGTACATTGGTATCTTCTTAGTGGTTATCCATAGTACAAGAATCAGACAGGACATCCTGTCCAAACACTCTTAGTACAAATCTTCCTTCTTATTGAATTAAGCAAAAGTAGCTATATATCTATCCTATTTCTATATATACAAATACAAAATGGTCCTTCCTTTGTGTCCCTTTTTTTGGTTTAATCAAGTCAGAGATGGGTATTCCATTGGCATCTAAATACTATAGGTGTGTGAATTCAGTAAAACAATCCAACACAGTCCAGCAGTCTACAACACTATTTGGTTATCCACAGAAGTTGTTGACATGAGCCTTTCACAGTTCAGCATATATGGCTATACTTTATATACCTCATTTTTTAAAATACTTTTCTGCTGGATGGTTAAGACCAAGGTAAAACAAGACCTATATATAAAGAAATGTAACTTTTGTATCTGATAAGTTCAGTCAAATAACCTCAGGATTTATCCTGTAACCCTGTATCACACTTTGTAGATCCTTTGTCAGTGTCCCCCCATGTGGATGAGTCACGGCCATTGACTGACCACTTTGTTCTCTGGGAAAGCCTGAGAGAATGTTTTCTCTCCATGTGATTCTTCTTAGGTACACGCTACATCATTGATCACTTTCCTCTGTTGGAGAGGCTGTGGGGAAAAGGGAGCACTTCTCCACTTAGGGTGGGAATATAGACTGGTGCATCCATTATGGAAACCAGTGTGGAGACTCCTTAAAATAGTAGGACTGGAAATCCCATTTAAACCAGCTATCCCCCTACTGGGAATTTTCCCAGAGGAACTGAAAATATCATATGATAGTGATATATGTGTGCCTATGTTTATAGCCGCACAATCTGTGATAGCCAAATCTTGGAAACAACCAAGATGTCCATCATCTGAGGAATGGATGGAAAAGATGTGGTATATTTATACAATGGAGTGTTACTCAGCTATAAAGAATGATAAACTCAAAGTCTTCATATTTAAGTGGACGCCACTTGAAGATATACTTACAAGTGAAATAAACCAGACACACGTGTATAAATATCATATAGTCTCCCTAGTATAAGAACTCAAAAGAAGAAGTACAAATAGAAAACCATAACACAATTAAAAGTAAAGCAAGAACTTGAAGATTGGACAATGAGGAGAGAGCATGGAAAAAAGCTGGGAAACATGACAGGGGCAAAGCCATACATTTATATACACAAGATGGGCAAGCCAGTGATCCTGAGAAACATCAGCAGGTTTTTGAAACTGGCAGTTAATTGGTAGGATTCTCACCCTGAATGACTATACATGCTGATACCTGTGAACCAAGCAACTGCACTGAAGATAGCAATGTGTAATAGAAGGGTCATGTTTGGAATGCCTGTCATTCTGATCTTCTAAATATGTACTTTTCATGACACACCAATTATTACCATACTGTCTCTCAAATAAAATTATTTTTTTAAATAAAGGGTAATAAATGAAAAAATGACACAAGAGAAAAAATGTCATAGGACTGTCTTGCTACAATGCTGTATATAGTTAGATTTCTAAATTTCTGTGTAAAAATATATGTTTCTTCCTATTTTTTAAAAATTATTTTTTTCATATTCTTAAGGACTTAATTTTAATATATCCATATTTGATGGAAAAACCTGTTTCATGTTATGCCTAAGATGTTGGATATTTAGACAGATAGGGTAAACTGAACTGTATATATTGCAGGGTAATAATAAGCTTTTTTTCTGGAGGATTAACAACCTAAGTTTTCAGATCAAAAATTAGAGAAAAAGAAGGGCTCTAAGGTCAGCCAACATTTTTGCCCTAGCCTTTCAATGTCAGTGAAGACTCAGGACATAGGAGAACCTATACTGTAACGTCATGGAACTCAGTTGTGTCCCAAATTTTCTGATCAAGGAGATTATGGAGCCATAGTGCATTTCTTCTGGTTGGTAAATTGAGGCCATTTACTTTGACGGTTAAAACTGGTAAGTATTGGCTGTTGTTTGTCATGTTATTTTCCTGCTATAGGTTCTGTAATTTTTCCCCCTTTTTAATTACTTGGTATGTTTTGTGTTTCCTTTCTGCTGTGCTTGAAGCTGTGATCACTTCTGTCTCTTTCTAGAATATGTCAGTGTTCTTTGAAGGGTTGATTTTGTGGACATGAATTACTTCAATTGTTCTTTGTTGTGGAAGGGTTTTAGTTCACCAATGAATTTGATAGATAGTTTTGCAGGGTTTATCAATCTGGGTTGGAAGTTATTTTGTTTCAGGACCTGAAATACTTCACTCCATACTCTTCTTGATTTTATGGTTTGTGTTGAGAAATCTGTTGTGATTTTGATGGGCTTTTCATTACAGTTGGTCTGTTTGTTCTCTCTAGTAGCTTTTAATATTCTATTCTTTTGCTGAATTTCTGAGCTCTTTACTATGTGTCTAGGTGTAGATTTATTTTGATATGAATGTTTAGAGCTCTGTATGCCATGCTTATCTGTATGTCAGTTTGTTTGCTCATGTTAGGAATTTTTTTCTGCTAGTATTTCTGCAAATAATCTTTTTATGCCATTTGTGCTATCTCCTGTTGCTTCATTGAAATATATTATTCCTATATTATTTTTCTTTGCACCATTTATAGCTGCTGAATTGTTATTTCCTTGCTATTTGTTAATTTTAAAAGATCTTTTATTTTACTTGCTGTAGCTGCAACACTGTCTTCAACGTCTGAAAGCCTATCTTCAGTTTCTTTCAAGCAGTTTTGCCAGCTTTCATTAGAGATTTTAATTCCCTGGATATCTATCTTAATCTGTTTCATTAATTCTGCTTCTTTCCTATAATGTTTGTTCAGTGTTTCCATTATCTTTCTATTCTCCTCTATTTTTCTATGCATGTTTTCTTTAGCTATGCTGAGCAATTCTTTCATGATTGTTGTTCTTTCATTTTGGACCTGAGAGATTATTTCTTATCTTATTTCTTCTGTAACCTGATGGACTTGTTTCTTAAATTCAGGGCTATCATTTCAGAGATTTCAGGTGTGTGATATCCAAGTTCTTGTATGTCATTTTCTCCTGGATTTGTTGTGGATGGGCTATAGCATTGACACTGTATTCTGCTCCCATGTTTTCCCATTACTTAAGCTCCCACACAGACAGAGACCTGTAGGCTGCCCAGTATCTTTCAATGTTGTTAAATGGCTCCAGAAAAGTTCCATGACCATGCTCGAGGCTAAATAATGTCAGAGCTTACCAAGTCCCACAGGCTGCCCAGAGTCTGCCACCATTCTTAAATGGTACCAGGAAAGCTCTAGTTTTGCTCTTCTTAACTAGAGACTGCTGTTCTCAAACAAGGACATGTCTTGTTCTACCCACTTCTATGCAGCCTCTGACTTTGTACTCTCTTAGGACGGTTGGATCTTTTCCCTTATATTGGGTTCAGAAGCTTAATTCTGATGCTGCAGAAGCCTAAGGGTTGGATTCAAAGGCTCCTGTAAGTTTCTTAGAGCTTTATCCTAAAAGTTACCTTATGAAGTCCTGTCCTATAATTCAGGGGCTGTTGTAGTGTCAGGCCTTATGATACCATCTGTGATTCTCCTAATAAGTGTGAAAGGTAATGAAATATCAAGTGTTATGAAGGATAAAGATATCATTGAGAATTCCTTTTAGAATAGGTCTTACTCAAGTTGGAACAGGGTTGTGAATCTATTGCAGATGAATTTCCAGTGTCTTCTCTGTTATATTTCATCTCTGCTAAGTTTAGTTTTTTATATGAGTTAACCAGGAAAAGACCTTCCAAGGAGCTCTCACAATGTTCTAAACAATAATGCCTTATTAAATCAACATTTAATAGAAATCAGAAACTTGACAGAATGTGAAAGTCTACTGGCACATGCAAAAACAAAACAAAACAAAACTACAACAACAACAAAAAAAAGCCAACAACTTCTGCTCACTGAATAGCTATGCCTGTGGTCCAAGTAAGTACCTCTCTTAAGATAAATATTATGGGGCCAGGGAGATGGCTCAGTAAAATAAGCTCTGTCCTGGCAAGCACAAGGGCCTGAGTTCAATTCCTAGTTCTGCAAAAAAAAAAAAAGATAAATATTATAATGTTAAAATATGAAGGGAAAGAAATCCCCTTGCTTCTTAGGTACAAACATTTCATTAAGGGACACCATTATCAGGCAGCATCAGGGATATTTTTCTTTTATGAAATACAGACATCAACTCAGTCACATTTAATGAGCAGCACCCAGTGATCAACAGGAGAACATTGCTCTGGGATAATTTTTTGAATCATTTTGTAAAACAAATAAGTAACCTGGGCTGGCTTCAGAGTGTTGCTTAATTTGCTTTGTGTAAGAGGTTTGAAATACCTGCTTGACCTAGAAGTAATTTCTAGAAGTGCTCTGATTTTAAAGAGCAGTACTCAAGGTGTTTCATGTCAAACTCTAAGGATCAATTGTTGATGACAAAAGAGACCTACAGTTTATTTTAACAAGCCCTTCTCTGACCACTGCATTACAACCTGTAACAGATGTAGGGCTACAGAAGACATGCTTGTCTTTCTAAGGCACTCTAGTGGTTGATTGCATCAGCTTGAGAAGTTTAGAAGCTTAACTAATTGGCACAGCAATTCTGCACCCTACAGTGTGGAGGAGCTATCCTAGAGTGGCTCACCACCTAAGTGATATAAAAGGGAAATAAGGAGGGACAGAAGGGCTTCCATTCTTTAGAAGAACTCCAGCCTTTGCCTTCAGCTTGTATGTCATCTCCTGGCTTCTAGTGAAGACTCTTTGGCTTATGCTTTGGATGTTTTAGCCTTGTAATACAGACCCACAAGCCTTCCATTGTAAACCCATCAGCTTCTTGATATGGACTTGCACAGAACATTGCAGTGAGCTCCAGACCTTGGACTGAATAATTTAGTCTCCAATGTGCAGACACCCTCTGCATACTTCCTCTTCTGACTCTGGATGATCATCATAAGCCAATCTTGTAATTTCATATACATTTATATACCTTGTGTTGTATCTGACTCTCCAGTAAAACCCTGACGGAGATAGGCCCACTTTTGTTTTTTTCTGCTTTATACAAATCTCTTCCCTATGTATGTGGAGATTATTCCTTTAGAACAAAATTCTGAAATATGATTTTTTTTGCTTTAAGTGGTATTAGTTTTTTTTAAAATGCATTTGTACAGGGTCTCACTATGCAGCTTGGACTCTTAGTGATCCTCCTGTTTTCAAACTCCCCAGCACTGGGATTGTAGGCATATGCCACCACACCTGGACTTGTTGGCTGGCTCAGTTCACCCTAGAACAGGACTGGTGTGGCATGTGGTACTGGGGATTGAACCCTGGGCCCTGCACTGGCCCTAAGCAGGTGCTCTTAGTTCAATGGGTTATCTTGTTTCCCTAGATTTTTTGTTTAAAGTATGAAATCTAGTTCTGAGAGTGCTTTGAGAAGTCTCTTCCATAAAAATTTTTATAAGGCTAAATGTTAGGAAGATGGCATGAGTCAGGATCCAGGTGAAGTATATAATTTCCCTCAGGTTTACTAAGGAGGCACATTGGAAAATCTAAGGTGACTCTGCTTCTGTTGGGAAGCAACAGTAAAATTATAGATGGGATTATTTTACAACATCTTTCATAACTAGAAATTTATTCTGAAAATATTTTCATCTTTTAAATTCTTGTTTACCACCTATCATAGGAAAAGGAAAGAAACACTTGTATGATTGGAGATGAAGAACATCCTGAGGAAAAAGGCAGCCCCTGCTGACTTTAAAAAGACAGAGCAAGGCAAAGATAAAAGGCCAATGAGAAAGGCAACCAGAAAAGCATAGAAAACAAGGGCAGCTATATGCAGGGATAAAGAGCAATCAAAGATCAAATCCAAGTGACACCAGGAAGAGCTACAGTTCTGTGAGAGGCAGATCATGTGGGTGGAGTTAAGGAACAACCTCCACATGTCATCCTTCTGTCTCAGTTAATAGATACAAAACACATGTCATCCAGTATGAGCATTTTAAACGCTGGGGGGTTGGCATGCTGTCTCTGTGGCACTGGGGTGCTGAGGGTAGAACTGAAATAAAGTTGAAAGCAAATATGAGGTTGGTGCGGTTCCAGGGACTGGGCCTTCTGTCTCTGGCATAGGCATTGTAGAATCCTGTTCTAGGAATGTAAAATATGTATATTGTTCTGCGGCCAAAGAAAATAGAAATCATAACCTATGGAGCATAGCAGAGTGGCTAAGATCATGAGTTCTGGAAGTCAGGCTTGTGGCTCACATACTGGCTCTGTCTCTAACAGCTAGTGGGCAGTAACCAGAGTGAAGGTACTCATAAAACAAGTCCCTTAATTAGAAAATAAGACCTCTCTTAGCAGTTTTTATGAGAAGTGTATAACAGGTCTTACAAGGGGTATGTATTAAGATATCTAGCACAAGGCCTGGCACATATTGTTCCCAATAAATTGTTTGGCTGATAATAAAATACTTACAAAATGTTTTCAATGTGAATTCAATAATAATAAAATAATTTCTGTTATTCTTAGAATTTCCTGCTCTGTGAGAGAAAGTTAGATCTAGCCAGTGAGAGCAGTGAGTTTTGTCTCTGGTTCCTGGGAAGTAATTTATACATTCTTGAGATTTTCTAAGTAGTAAGAGTTCCTTTGTTGTTTATAATGAGTCCAGGCTAGCTGTAACAGGAGGATTGGACATGTGATTTGAGGGCAAGAGCTTTGAGCATCCTATGGGTGATAATTTAGTCAGTCAAGTATATCTACTGAAGCTCCAGTTTAACAAGACACAAGGTCAAATGAACCACTGGATTTGCTAATTTTCCAAGAGTCTACATCCATACACAGATATGAGGGTAACAGAAACTGGAGGATAAGGAAACTTTGTGCCCTTCTAGTCTCCAAGTGTGCCTATGTGCTTTTTTACTGGCTGGTTTGAATTGTATATGCTATAACTGTAACACTAGGTTCAGCAGTTTGCTGAATTCTATGAGTCATGCTGACAAATCGTCATGCCTGAGGAACTTCATGAGGATCACTGAATATGAAGCTGGCAGGACTGACATGAGGTGTCCCTGGGACCTGTGAACTTCATAGTTGTATGAGAAATCTTAGGCAGAGTTGAGCATCTGGTTTCAAATTTGGTTGACCCACTTGTTGATCCAGGAGTAATTTCTGAGTCCTATGCAAGGTGATCTTCAGGCAGCTGCGGGATAAGGCAGAATTGAGAGAGAGAAACAAAAACTTTTTGCCATTGAGACTGAGGTTTTTTTTTTTTTTAACCATTGGTTGCTCCACCATTATCTGGGTCAGGGAATTCTTCCTCTTGATCTGATGTTAATTCAGCCACATGTTCAACTCTTAGCTGTGGCTGTAGTGTGATTAAAAAATTAAGATTAGAATTTGTTATTGGTATATTGAAATCTAAGAAGAAAGCTATTTCCTGTTTTGGCTGGACTTCAGATATTTTGCAATAACATTTGAGAAAAAATTGCTATCATATTTATTACATATATTTGGGGAACTAAACGTGGAACAGGAACAGCCTCTTAACCTTGACTTATGAGAGTTGGCTTCACACAATTCATTATATGAAAGATGTTTTGTAGAGTACTTAGCAGAATTCCTGACCTCTTCCTATCAATTCCAGTAGCACCGCCTTAAAGCTGTGACAGTTACAAATGTCTTTTGTTATTGCCAACAAAAGTATGGAATGTTAGTATCCACCCAAGTTGAGAACCACAGCCACAGAATAATGAATACTTCTTGGTGAGAATTGCACAGTTGGCCTTGGTCCCTAGTTCTGCTACTTAATATCACCTACATTAAGGGTAGTTCAAGCTATGGGAGCTCTAGTTTCCTTATCAATAAAATTACAATAATAGTAATTGTTCAGAACATTTATCATTTCATGTACATATAATTTCATAAACTATGAAGTACTGCACATTTTTAGGTTCTTTAAAGTGGTTCCATAGCAAAAATAATTTCAGTAGGGAAAACTCCATCTATCACAACTTTCCTGTCACAGTGTGATTTGTGAGAGATGACTCACATCATCTAAACCAGTCCAGGTAATCAATAAAAACTGATGCTATGTGGCTTCCTACTTTTGGAGTCATCATATTTCTATGGGGTACTTCCAGTCTTGGTTTTCAGCTCCTCTCATTGAGGCCAGGACTCATGCCTGTACCTGAGTTTTCTTCTCTCAACCTTGTCAGTCATTTGAGGAAGTCAGAGGTATCATCAGGGTTTTTGGCTCTGGATTTACTTGTTTGTTGCCTTTATACTGCATTGAGCAGACTGAGCAGTCTCATGGCATCTGTTTTGCCTTCTGTAAAAGTATTAAATCCTAATGCCTTCAGCTTTTGCTCCTAGCCACATGCAAAGGATCATGGGTAGGTTGAAGGCTAAACTGGCAAAAGCTGATACTGGCTTACATTTTCCTTAAGAACTGTGTTATGGCACCTTCAATTTATACTCTCTAACATTCTGGTTCTAATCATTATCAACACTTGGTATTGAATTCTTTTTAATTTTAAAAATTCCTGTGGGTGTATATAGGTATTCATTAGGTTTTAACAAAGTAATCTCAGATACTTGTTTCTCAAGATGAAGAAAAAAATTAAGTTTTGATTAAATAATATAATACTTTTGAGGAGTGTCATGGTCTTTCAGAAGAATCAAAGATACTTATTAAGCACTTATTACCCATTAAAGGTAACACTAGATAATCTGCTCACAGTATCATATACTCTTCCAAATACCTCATATTTAAGCTTCTATTTTCCCACTTTTCAATGGAAGGGAAAGAAATAACTTACTCCAAATCTTGTATTTATGAAGATTTTTCTCATGTCATATCATGTAGGTGGCTGTGTATTTTTCACAGTATTGGTACCAGCATTGAGAATTACATAGGCCTGAAAAATTTTTTTATTAGTACATGTTTGCAGTATACACAGTTTACAGACATCTTTGGCAATGGGCAAATGAACATAATACAACTGGGTTCTGTTTTTTTTGATTGCCTTCCTTCTTGCCTCACTCTGAGATCCTGTACATCCCCTTTTCCACTATTATTCTTCTCTCATGTTTGTGACATGAATATATTAGGTCCCTGTAATTGGTACCTCTTGAGAGAACATACACAGAAGGTAGAGGGGGCATAAGGATCAGGAGAAGTTCAGGGCATTTCTAACTATATGCTGATTTTTAGGTGGGAGAACAGAAGTAAACCTGGGGTACTAACCTGCAATTCAGTGTTAAGTTTATCTTGTGGTAGATCTCTCTCAAGACACTGCTGGTCCAATTATTCATGCTCCATTGCAGATTGTTAGACATTCTCTACAGGGGGAAATCATCCCTCATGGTCCTTACTTTTCTCCAAATGCTTCATATCTGTGAACTCTTGATCCACACAGCCAGAGGAAGAGAGAAGGCAAAAAGTATATGTTTTAGACTAAGTGACTGATACCAGGATCACTTTAATGAGTAGTTCAAGTGTGAAAAGTATGAAAAGCCCAAGTGTCAGGCCCTTTTATCTACAAGTATCTTGTGAAATGATCATAGGTGTTGTGTTTTCTTGAGGGATTTTAGTGGTATATTTGGGTCTGATTATCTGAACATATTGAACCTGACATTGGCTACAACAGGAATTAATGGGTGCAGTTTCATTCATGGTATTATTGGCAGTAGGCTTCTCTTGAAGACTTACAGTGCGTCTGGCACTGTGATGATCCTAGGCCCACATGTCCTAATAGTGGCTCAAGAGGGCACTAGCCGGGCAGGTTTAGGTACACTGAGGTGAAGTCCCTTGCTCAAGGACTCCAGATGGGAAGCTAGGATGCATAACATAGTAAGCATCATGCTTATTATAGTTTTGTCAGTCTGGTTTCTTCTCTGTACAGAATGTCTGGGAAAAAGAAAGGAGAAATAGTTCATTTTGGGTCACAGTTTCAGATGATTCAGTAATTTGGTTCCATTACTTCTGAGCCTAAGGTGAGGCAAAATGTGATGAAAGCATAAGAACAATTGATAAGACATTACAAACTGTGCACATTTAGTACCTTTTTAATGTAAAATTTAGTACAGGGTCTACAGGGTTTCACTACACTGATCAAGCTTGTAGTGGTCCTCTAGTTTTCAGCCTCCCAAGCTCTGGGATTGCACAACCCCACCTGGTATCTGTCACCTGTTCAGTGCACGCCAGGGGTGGGCTGGCATGGCAAGTGAGGAATCAAATAGTAACATTTGCAATATATCAAGTATTAGTATACTTTTTTAAAATAATTTTTTTAAAGTAAAAAAAAG
Source organism: Octodon degus (assembly GCF_000260255.1). Lineage (NCBI taxonomy): Eukaryota > Metazoa > Chordata > Mammalia > Rodentia > Octodontidae > Octodon > Octodon degus. Next base: position 969,434 of record NW_004524696.1, on the reverse strand, counting down.
AGACAACAAAAATTTAAGGTTTCTTGAAAGCAAGCAGTAATATGCAACTGTTTGTCCAATATTACATAACTATATGTTATTCTGAGCAACAGATTTGATGATAAAAATAGATAATATATCAACCATTGTTAATTAGCTATTCTTGGTTTGAAAATACATAACATATGTAATGTTGTATGTTGCCCTGTTTTTTCTTTGTTTCTCATTTTTGTTCTTCCTTTTACATTTCAAAATAAGATAAAATTTAAAAAAATGGGGCTTTGTTGCTCAATTGAGTATAACTACTCAATTAAGAGGATAGAGCTCATGCTATGCATTCTTACCAAATTAAATATCAAGATAAAATGAAATGTAAGGAAACTTTCAATTGTTATCCATGTTTGTTGCATTAATTATCCTGATGGCTGTATGAATGTGTATATATATCCAATATTTACAGTTTTTGAGGAAAAATATACCTCAATAAATGTACTAGCATGTCTACTCCCCCAAAAAAAAGAAAGAAAGAAAAGAAAAGAAGCAGTAAACATTTAGAAAAATAAGATGAGAAGTATCCAACCATGGTTTTTATATTGCACATTGCTGTTTTGGTGTAGCTTTTCAGATTACATATACTAGCATATAGAGGTAGTCAAAGTGTAAATTTTAAATATTAACTGCTACTTTCAAAAAACTGATGGAAATTAGTACTACGATCATCTCAGCTATCCTGTATATACACTTGAATGATTTCCCCCTTTCCTTTTTCTTATCTTTTCTCCTTTCCTCATCACCATTGTTTGTTCCTTATGTTACAATTAAAAAGAAGGGTAGTGAGGACCATGTTGTAGATAAGATAGTCATACTTCATGGTGACTATGAGTTGGAGAAGGGAAAGAACCAGAGCAGATGTATCTGGGGACAAGTATAGTTTCCAAATTCATGTCTCCATTACCTCCTCCCCTCATCTGGGCTCCATGTCTGAACAACCCAACTAGAACAATGGAGGTTGATGAGGTTGGTGTCTTCCTGATTCAATCACTTTCCAAGATGGTCAGTTGGCTTTTGGTGCCTATTTGATATGCAAACCAGGTCAGTTATACAATTTTTTTTGAGAATTTGAAAGTAAATATTCTGAGTATAAAAATCTTAAAAAGTAAATCACATTAAGTCACTTCCAACAACACATTCAGCAACAATCAGTACTGCTAACCATGGTTGGTAGGGCCCAGAATGACTCATCTTGTATCTCCTGTTCTTCTCATTCAGATCCAAGCTTGGCTACAGAGGCCTTTCTGCTGTTCCTAACATCTGAGATGCTACCTCCTGTCCTGGGGTCTTAGGTATGCACTGACTCTCCCTTTCCTTCATGCAGATCCCTGATCAATGGCCTTGTCTTCCAGGTGGCCTCTCAGGGTGTCCCTGTATGACTCTGAGATATCTGTATGGATGTCTTGTTCCTTTCACTGCATTCACTAACAACTGATATCATGTTACATATTTACTGGTTTATTGCCCATCTCACCCACCTTTCCTGCCCTTTAATATAAGCTTCACAAATTTATCATTCTTCTACAGAATTCTGCACAAAAGGAACAGACTCTGGCATGTGGTACGTGCTTTCTTCACATTTGCCAAATATGTGAATAAATCTCACAGGATTGCCTTCCTCTGAGAGCAGCTACACCTTGCAAGTTGATTTGTATTAAGTCTCTTTCTAATGTATTGTATTTACAACACATTTATGTGCCCATAGGGATTTCATGCAAGTGGTTACTTTGAAATTTTCACATAAATGACATACTATTATAGATAAGCATTTGTGACTTGCTTTTATCTTCTGATCTCAAAATATTTTCTGGATTAATCCATATTGATACTTGTAGTTATAGTACATTAACTTAACTGTTATAGAATGTTTTACGAAACGAGTGAACCTATTTATTTATACACACTCTTACTGGGGTAGAGTTAACCTGTGTTTTTTCTTTTGAAGGGTTGAGAGGAGTGTCTTTATATGTATTGGTAATTTCCTGTAGGTTAGATGCATAGAAGTCAGAGTAGTACCCCATGTGTTTTGTGCAGTGTCAATTTTGCTAGGTGAGTCAATTCAAGTTAACCAAAACTGTTTGTACAGTTTTACAAATTATAGGAGTACCACTCTCTACATCTCAATATTTGCATTCATGTAGGCCAGGGAGATGGTTTCACAGTCTAAGCACCTGCCTGGCAAGTGCAAGGATCTAGGTTAGGTCCCCCATACCACATGCCCTTCTGGCCTCATGCTGAACCCAGTCCTGAAACCAGGTGTAGTGGTGCACGTCTGTAGCCTCAGCCCGGGGGAGGCTGAGACAAGAGGATCACTGCATCCAAGTTGTGTAGAAAGACCCTGTACCAATTAATTAATCAATTGATTAAATATTTGTATTCATGATTTCTATTTTTATGTATCAGACAGATGTCTTAGGTGTTTTATTTTGCACTTCCCAGATTATTACCTATAGTTTCCTTTCATTATATATGTTATTGTTCATTCAAGTTTCCTTCCATTTGAATTGTTTGTTCATATATTTGCTTGTTTTTCTATTGGTTTCTTTATCTTTTTATTATTAGTGTGAAAGATCTGTGTGGACTCTTTATAAAAATATTTTATGATTGAAATTATTATACTTACCTGGAAGGAGAGAAACCATGAGCACAAATTGCAATTATTATCTCGTTTTATTTTCCATTTATTTATAGTATATTTTTATTTATATAGGTTGAAATTTAACATGCTATTTTCCTTTTTATTTGATTTGCTTTTATATATTTTAAGGAAATTTCTCTGTTGTTATAAAAATGATGTTCTTTATTTCATTCTAAACTTTATAATTTTCATTCCATGTATTTTATTTTTGTTATAGTATAGATATAGGGGTCTAGCTTTATTTTATTTTTATTCAAAGACCTACCAAGGCTCAGTGTCATTTTTACAATTTAATATTTTTTTCAATAGATGTTTTGAATATAGATTGATGATTAGAATAATACTATAAAGTACACAACAAGTAGTTTTGTTCCTACCCCAGGTCCATATACTCTCATTTCTCCAAACAGATAATTGTTATTAAATATCATGCTATGGTTTTTCCATCAAAAAATAAAACAAATAGGAATAGAGAGTTTTACTTTCCCTTTCTATAGTACAAGTATCAAACTCACGTATATTCTGAAGAGTTCTTTTTTTACCTAACTTCCTGAGCTGGAGCTCTTCCATGTTTGCATCTGGGGAGCTTCCCATTCCTCTTTGTAACTGGCTAGCCTTACTGAAATGGAGTTGTCGGAATGTGTTTCATTGATTTTACGGAGATGGGCATTTAGGCCATCTCTAGGATTTTTCTCGTTATCACTATGCATGCTACAATAACTGACCCTATACACACATTTGTGATAAATTCCCAGAAGTAGGATGTTCTGGGGAAAGGTATGTGCATAGAAATTTGAAATTATAATGGTGCAATTAGCCTTCACTGTTGTGGAAGCATTCCACCTCCTCTCAGGGATGCATGGAGGATCTCTTTCTGCATACCCTTGTCAATAGGTAAGTTGTCAGTCTTGCACATTTTTGACAAGTGATAAATGGTTTTAAGAGTAATTTTGCATTTCCCTATTTTAAATTGAGTTATAATAAAAATTGAATACATAGAGTCTCAATCTACAATTATATAAAATTATGTGTGCATACAATTTTTATATGCACCAGTATTATGTATTTATTTACCATTTTGTTAAAATATGGGCATTTCTATTATACTGGATGGCTCTCTCATGTCTGTATCAATCAGCACAATCCCATCATAGAAGGAGATACTTAGATTTCCAACCATGCATCTGCCTACTTTTGATGTATGCATTTATTTGGACTCATGGCATGTATTCTCTTTTGTGTAAGGTATCTTCTGTTGATATTATATTTATATTAGACTTGTTATGAATGAACCACCATTTATTTAACCATTCTTGTTGGTGGATGTTTTGATTGTTACCAGTGCAGAATTTTATTGGAAGTTGCTATAATTTTTGTACTTCTCTTTTGGTGAGATAAATGCTCATTTTTTGGGTGTATATCCAAGCCTGGTATTATCAGGTTATTCTAAGCTTTAGAGATACTCCCTAAAAGCATGCAAAGTAGTTCTTAAGATGTCTGGGCATTCTGAGGTCTCACCCTTGCTTCAGGTCAACAATTAGCTTGTCCATGTTCTGTACATGAGGCTACTGGTCAGTGATAAGTGCAATTTTTAGAACAATAACAGTAGTCAGGCCATCAATAATGTGTTTGGGTGATACACAAAGAAGAGATGTTCTATACCATCAGTGGGCTATTTCTCAGAGAGATGAACTTAGAGTTTAGCAAAATTGGATCATTGATGCTGGATAATAAAATGTTGGCTGTTTTCTCTGGAATAAAACACATTTTTAATGCTTATAACACAAATATTCTAGAAAAGATAGTTTGGAACAAAATGGAGTGAGACATCCAGAGATGAGAGAGACTCACGAAGAATGATCTCTCTCAGTGGTTGTATCAGTTTTATACTTACCAGTGTTCAGCTGTACCATATCATGTTTAATTCTTAGTATTAACAATCTCTTTATTGTTAGCCATTTTGGTGGATATGTATCTGTATTTGTTATCATACTTTATAATAATTGTATCATATGTTTATGAAATGTTAAAGTAGGCCAAATTGGTCAAAAATATGCTATGACATCATTTTTCCTTCAAAAACTTTATAGGCAAATTACTATACTGACAAGACAATGGAAAAAGAAAACTTTCTACATACTACCAATAAAAGAGCAAAATTATTCAACGTCCATGAAAGCTAATTGTCAATAAATGGCATAATTATACATGCAGATGAGGTCTTTATATATTTTAGTGGTGCTATGGTGTCACAGTTACTTTTGTCTCATTGCTGGAACAAAATACCACCACCAAAAAATAAGGAAAGAAAGATTTATTTGGCTTCCAGCTTGTGGGGGTTTGAGTCTATAAGCAAGCCGTTCTCCCACCCTTATATTGTATTCAGGCTATCTGCTCCAGGCTGGGTGTAGCATTCACACCCATAGTCCCAGTAGCATTTACACTCATAACCCTAGCATTGGATCATGAATTAATCAAAAACTCTTGAAGCCCACCCCACTGACTGCATGAGATTTTGGGGGACAACTGGACACAAACCATAACATATCAATTAAAGCCAGGACCTCAAACCTATTGGACAAGTACTTAACCACTTATCATAACCAGCCTCTATGTAGTCCTTCTTGACCTTGCAAGTCCATTTCTTGGAAGTATTACGTTGTTGAGCAGAAGGACAATTAAGGGATGTGGTTATTTTTTTTCTGACTTTAGAAAGAAAACATACAAATTTTATGATTGCTTATCTTATGTATTATATGCTATTTCTATTATTTTTGCTCTTTGAATGTAAGAATATTCTTATTTATTAATCAAATATCTTTTTAGTTCATTAAGAAGACTAAGTATTGAATTTTACCAAATAATATTTTTCCCCTTTATGTATTTGGTACAGGGCCTCACTATGCAGACCAGACTCAGTGATTCTCCTGTTTTCAGCCTCCCCAGCTCTGGGATTACAGGCAGGCACTATTATGCCTAGACTCAATAGCTGGCTCAATGTGTCCCAGAAGTGGGGCCAGCGTGGCTTGAAGGACCAGGGATTGAATCCTGGTCTCTGCACTTGCCAAAGAAGGCACTTAGTCTGCAGAAATATCTCGTTGGCCCTTTTATCAAATACTTTTATGCCTCTGCTAAGAACTGGGTCCTTTGATTTTTCTCCTTTCATCAGTTAATGTGGTGAACTTCAACAATATATTTTGTAATGTTAAGCCACCTTTTTTTTTGTGACAAACCCTAAAACACGTGTTTTTAACAAATAATTGTTTTTCTTTTTGTGTTCAAAGTGAATTTTCATGCTTTTTATCTATTATCTATTTATCTATCTATCTGTCTTAGTTTTTTGATATTGGGAATTAAACTCAAGAACAAGCACTTGCTAGGTATGTGCCCACCTATATTAGATTTAAGGTCAGTAGGATCACAAAAGGAATTGGGAGAGATCTCTCAGTTTCCCTAAGTGCACTGGGATTACAGGCATACACCACCACTCCAGGACCCAGCAGGCCCAAGGTTGGGGCCAGCACTGCATGTGATGTTGGGGATGGAACCCTGGTCCCTGCACTTGCCTAACCAGCTGCTTAGTCTGCTAAGCTACCTTGCTGGCCCTAAGATAATGTATTTTGCAGGATGCCTGTGCCTTAAAATAAATCATCAAATTGTGTTAGCAATCTAATTAGTCTGCTGTGTAAGGTATAGTTATCTGATATAGAATTGTGAGACTTTTAAACACACATAAAATTTCAGCCCTTGCAGGTCTCACAAAACAATTATTTATTTTTACCATTTTTGAAGATACTAAGTCATCTGGAAACCCATTAGACAACTGTTACTCAGAGTTTGAAAGTTACAATTTTTTTCACAGATCATCCTTCATGTGAATTCTCAACCCTTCTCAATTTAGCACTGCTAGCATCTGCTTAATGTGTCCATATTCTGAGACACCCAGAATATGGACATATGTATCTCATGGCATGTTGGCAACTTTAGAATAATTTTGAATGTGAAATTGAGAGTAGTTGTCCTGAATAGAAGGTTAATGATAAATCTGAAACAGATGCTAGGTAGTTTATTGAACAAAAAAACATTCTATGTGATGGAAGTGATTAATATTTTTCATTTAGATATGTTTAGTGTAGATATAATATTCTCTACATTAAAAATAATCTACAACCTTGTATTAGTTGAGCTCTCAAAATTATTCAAACAGTATTCTCAGAAATTTGACCTTCAGGGGTTCATAAGCTGTTTCTGTTAGATATTTTGTTAACATTGACTAGTTACAAAAGAGAAATACATTCTTTGTAAAGCAGAAATTACATTATTTCATATTTTCAGTATAAATTTATTTTATTTATTTTTTAAAATTTATTTTTATTTATTTATTTATTTTTCAGTATGAATTTAAAGGTGGTAACAAAACTTTACCTACTTTCTCTCTCTCTCTTTTTTTTTTTTTCGTGGAACCAGGGATTGAACTCAGGCCCTTGCACTTGCCTGGGAAGCACTTATTCCACTGAGCCATCTCCCCAGCCCCCTACTCTCTTGACTGTTAAAAAATTTACATGGAAAGTGTTTGCAGGCTAATAGATACAGGTGAAATATGTGACACTGTTTTCCTGTCTATATGATAGAAGATCCAGGGAAGTTAAGAAATAAAACCATACTTTTTACTTTTTCTTTGCATTGATACGAATACCTGACAATGATGTCAGAAGTCTAAGTAACAAGAATATCAGAAAAAAAATCCCCACACTTGTAATCCAATAATGCCTTGACTCAAGCAGAGTTTTATAGAAATAACTATTGACAAATACCAACATTAGAACTCTATCAGCACAAACAAGTCAATTTTTTTTCTTTTCCTGTCTGATGTTATTAGAAACTACTTACATCGTACTTCTGATTCTAATGATTTGCATTTTCCTGATATATCATGAAGTGAAAAATCCTTTTATGTATCTGTTGTACATTTATGTATGTCTATTTTGAAATTTGTTTTTGCAAATGTATAGCCCAGTTCTAAAATTTAGTTTAGTCATTGTTATTGAGTTTTAGGGCCTCTTTATTTTGGATACTAGTTTCTTAATAGACAAATAGTTTGGAAATTCTTTTTACCACCCCACATAAGCTTTTCACTCTGATTATTTCTTTTATTATGCAGAAGCATCTTGATATTTTTCATTTGTGTGTTTTTAAAAAAATTTTGTTGCTGTTACTATTGGAGGCATATACAACATATAATTTTCTGGACAAAGGCCATGAAGCTTCCCCTGTAACTTTTTAAAAAAGTTTTATAGACATGTATCTTAAGTGTAAATGTGTAATCTATCTTGAGGCTATGTATTTCAATTTCATTCTTTTCCATTCAACAACATTTGTTGAAGAGACTGTTGTTTTCCTTTGTGACAACTTTACTGAAGATTAAATGACTGTAAATGCTTGGATTTATTTTTAGGCTATCTTTTCTTTATATTGGTTAACATATTTTTTATGCTGTTTTAATTTTTATGGTTTCCCGGTAGGCTACTTTGGAATTAGGAATTATAATGTTTCTGGATTTGTTATTTTTACTGAATATTATTTCTGCTATTTGAGGACCTTTGTAGTTCCATGTGATTTCTGGCATTTTTTTCTATTTCTCTAAAAATGTTATTGGAATCTCGACAGAGATTTTATTAAATCATTCTGAACAGATGAATATCTTAAAAATGTTAATTATTCCAATTCTTGAAAACAAAATGACTTTTGTATCTTTTAATTTAATTCATCCCAATGATACAGTTCTTTACATCTCTTAGGATGTGTATTATAATCCGCCATCAGGAGAGTAAAAGAGCAAACCAGAGAATAGCAAAAATATTTTCAAAGGGCATATCTCATAAAAGAGTGCACCTCCAATATACAAAGAACATGTAATTCTCAAAAATAAGCCAAATATTGTAACAGTTACTTTGCCAAAGAAGATACACAGTTGGCAAATATAGAGAGTAGATGTTTCCCATCATGTCATTAGAGAAGTACAAATTAAAATGACAATTTACAACACAACTCTGACAATGAACAGAGCTGACAGTATGGAGAATATCAGTGTCTGGCAAGGATATAGAACCACAGAAACTTTCACTCATTTACTGAGTAATAAGAAAATGGAATAACCATTTTGAAAGGTGGTTTGGAGGGTTCTTAAAAAAAACTAAAAATTATCTTACCACATACATCAGCAATTATGCTCTTTAGTGTGTGCTCAGAGGAGTTGAGAACTCAGAAATCTACACACAAAAATGTTTAAAGCAGCTTTGTTCACAATTACCAAAACTTGGATGATCCAAAGTGCCCTTCACTAGGTGAATATAACTGTGGTATAAAAAGATAATAAAATGTTATTCAGCAATAAAAAAAGAACTTTCAGTGTATAAAAAGGTTGAAGTCCATATGACTGAGTGAAAGAAGGCAATATGAAAAGGCTACATAGTACTGTAGGATTCCAACTATATGACACTCTGGAAAAGGCAAATACACAGAGACACTAAGAGATTAGTGATTTGCAGGTTTCAGTGGAAGGGACGGATGAATAGATGGAGCACTGAGGAGTTTTATGGTAATGAAATTGCTCTGTTTGATGCTAGGATGCCTACATTTGCCAAAATTCATAAGATGTGAAACACCAGGAGTAAAAGTGAGCACTAATGTCAACTATGGTCCTTGGGTTATAAGGATCATCAACTGCAACAAATGGATGATTCTCATGGGAATATCAGTAATGGGGGAGAATATACCAGGTGCAGGAAGAGGGCACATGAGAAATCTCTTCACCTTCTTTTAAATTTTACCATGTACCTAAATCTGCTCTAAAAATAAATCATATATTTATATATCAATC
>NW_004524696.1:957945-959120 GCF_000260255.1 Octodon degus | reverse complement strand
CATTTTGTATCTGTGTATTCAAAATGGTTAGGCTAGATATATAGTTACATGCTCTTAATGAATAGAGGGATTTTTTCTAATAGTGTTTGTCAATAGGATATCTTGTCTGCCTCTTGTACAGCAAATAACCATTAGAAATGCAATGTCTTAATTTTTGAAACTGTCCTACCAATTTGATTTGAAACTTTCTCATTGCTATTTGTTTCTCAATAAAATTATGGAATATATATATATCTTTTTAGGAAGGATCTTTTTAAAATGTATTTGGTTGTACATCAGTGGCAGGAATATAAAAGGATGAAGGTGTTATGGAAAACACAGAAGAATTTGCTCAAAAATTGACAATAGAACTCATATATACTTCAAGAATCCTATTTCTGGGGCCAGCAAAGTAGCTCAGCAGACTAAACGACCTGCTTAAACAAGCATAGGCAAGCACAGGGACCATGGTCCATCCCTGGAACCATATGCCATGCCAGACCCACCCCCAGGGCTGGCTGATCTGGCCAGAGTCCAGGTGTAGTGTCACATGCCTGTAATCCCACTACTGAGGAGGCTGAAAGCAGGAGGAGCAGCACTAGTCTAAGCTGTGTAATGAGACCCTGACACAATCAAATACATTTTAAAAAGATCCTATTTCTGAGTAAATATCCAAAAAATTAAAATGAGGACCTTGAAGACATATCTATGGTCTCATGTTCATTACTGTAGGTAGTGAAAATGTGGGATACCCTCCTGAAACATTGTGTAAGCCAGATTTCCCCTCAGCGGGGCACATTACCTAATACTGTAACTTAAAGAGGGGTTTAGTTTTGCTCATGGCAGCAGAGGATTCAGTCCATATTTGGATGGCTCCAAGGCACAAACATGGCAGCAAGGTGTGGAGGGTCAAAACTCTGTGGGTCTTGGCAGCCAAGAAACAGACCCGAGGAATAGTTCCAGGGAAGAAAAAGCCTGGACCTCTGTAGGTCCTAGAGTTATGCTTCCACTTGTCACCCAGAAATTCCTAGGAAGTATGCTTTACTAAGTCCTTAGAATTGTTTAACCCAATAAATCTGATTCTGATGGTCAGGTATGTCCTTTACTTTGAATTGTTAATATTTTTGCTAGTCATACAGTATTCTGCTTATGTGGATCTTTAGTCCTTTACTATAAATGTCAGTGGTGAAGATTAT
>NW_004524696.1:953410-956910 GCF_000260255.1 Octodon degus | reverse complement strand
TACCTTTTATTTTATTTTTTAAATGAGTAACTACTGATCACTTATTTTTCTCTGTACTGGGATCAGAAGTAATGTGCAGAGTGGTAATTTCATGTGTGAAGTTTTCTGCAAAAAGGGTGCCTAGTAGCTGGCATATTTCTCCTGGTTGTGTCTCTGAAGGTCTTTCCAGCAGAAATAAGCATTTAATTCAGTCAACTCAGATCACTCTTGTCAGTGTGAGTAGCAGGTGCCAACCTGTTGAGGCCTGAATAGAACAAAAGGACAGAGAAAAGGAAGAATTCCTCTCCAAGCTGGGACATCTATATATTCTCCTGCTAGGACACTGGAACCCCTGGGTCATTGTGTTCAGGCTTGGATCACCACTTTCTGTCATCAGCTTCCTGGGACTGCTTGTTACAGACATCACATGGCAGGGTCTCAGTCTCCTCAATCTCATGACCTGATCCTTCCTCATGAATGTCTTTTTTTACACCTCTCTGTTTGTATCCTATGGTTCTGATACATGGAGAGCCCTTTGTAACACAATTTGTAATTTTTGTTCCTTATAATGAGAATCATAACACTTCCCTGACATTTTAGCTATCTGAGGTCCAGGGTGAGGTCAGTCACACTCCATCCCTTGTTTGCTGTGAATAAATAATGAACAATAAAAGCCATTCAGGGTTACAATAAAAGTGCTAACCCATATTTGTCATATCTGTGCTGTAATGAGAATGACTGTCCTCATTTTCTCAAGACATATGCCAGTTCTCCAGGGCCATAGAGCAGATTTAATGGTATTTTGTAACTTATTTTGTATAAAATTTGTTTTTAAAGATTTATGATTTTTTAGAAGGCTCATTTTTCTTTTATAGTGACTTTATTTTGCACAGCTGTTCCCAGAGATCTTATTACAAATTAAGTCCTTTCTATCTGGATATAGTTTTTATTATTAATCACTGGGGGTTTTTGCTGGCATAGAAATGAAGAGAATTGCAAAAGAAATGTATTTTATTTGAAATGCAAATAGGTATTAAAATGTCTACTGAAGAAAGTCCCTTCAGATGGCATAGGGACCACAAATAGGAACAGAAAACATGTTTTTCTACTCATTCTTTTTATGTCAACAATAAAAAGTTTTATGCAGTGGGTTATATGGCTTCTTTCTCTGTCCTTTTTATGTCTAAATTGCTTTCTTTCCAAAAAAGTTAAAGTAGATTGAAAAAAGGATGGAAGATTTTTTTTATCACAACCATATTTCTGAGATATGTACATATCAAAAAGTTTTAAATCCTCATAATACAACTAAAGAACAAGATATGCAACTGTCTAGTACTAATATACATGAATTATATTATTCACCAAATATTGAATGAATGTATTTTAACTATTTAAAACTTATATTAATAAAACAGAAGTTACATAATATTTTAGCACACTGGCTAACCTGCACCGGAAGTACCAGCCTGTCCAAGCGCAGGCGCAGCGTGGGTGAGATCCTCTTCAAATTCTTGGGACCATACTCACCACTCTGCAGAACACTCCCCATACTGCCCACCAAGTGAGAATTTCTGACGCGTTCTAGGAACCCCCAGATCCAGTCCTAGTCCAGGCCTGGTGAGTGTGTGGGAGAGCTTCTTCTCCGCCCTACTCCAATTTGTCCCCTTCAGACTCAGCTCAGGCCTGGCATACAGGCATGGGGTGAAAGCCTGCAGCTGCAATCCCTGCAGAGAGAGTAGGGGACAGAAGCACCCATCTAGTCTGGGAGCAGAACATCTTGACAGAGGGTTACAACATGTTCACTTCCAAGGGCAGCAGCAGGAAGAAGCCGAGCACAGCAGCCACACCCAAGCCAGGCACAGCTGGATAAATCCAAACTTTGGAGATCTGCACCTGAATTTCAGTAGGTGCTAAGGTTAAAACTCTAAAACAAAGGTCAGAAGAGAGTGCTACACAAACTGACAAAGAGAAGGAGCAAACTGCAATCTCAGACCCCAAGCTCACCCATAACAAGTGCAGAGGACACTAACACAGAAAAAATTGGGAACCACAGAGCTGAAATCAATGAATCAAAAGCTTCTGAAAGAAAAAACTGCAGAAAGGTATAGAGGAAATCAGATTGGAAATGAAAAAAGAAATCCCTGATTAATAGCATCTGCAGTAAAGAATCAAATGCAGAAAAATATGGAGGAAACCCAGTGCCCACCCAGAACAAGTGCAGAGGACACTAGCTCATCTGAAATGTATGAATTAATAGAGTCGATAGTAAATAAGCAACAGCAGAAAGTTATAGAGGAACTCAGAGCTGAATTCTTTTCTACTACCTCAGCTAAAATGTATGAATTAATAGTGTTGTTAGTAAATAAGAAACAGCAAAAAGTTATAGAGGAATTCAGAACAGAATTCTTTTATGAAATAAAAAATAATTCTCTGAACTCATAGCATCTGAAGTAAAGAATCAACTACAGAAACATAAAGAAGAAACCCAATCTGAAAAAAACACTGTAATAAAGAATTAATAAATGCTTCTAAAGAAGACACTGATAAAAAGATAGAGGAGATTAGAAAAATGATGGATTTCTTGAATGAGCAATACAGGAAAGAAATAGATCGCATGGAGCAGAGTCAAAGAGATATAGAGGAGATATACACACCAACACATATAATAGTCAAGATCTCAGAAATACAGCACAAGTATAATCTACTGAAAGCTGCTAGAGAAAAGAAACAGATCACATTCAAAGGAAAACCCATCACAATAACGGACGACTTCTACTCACAAACCATGAAGTCAAGAAGAGCATGGAGCAGAGTACTTCAAGTCCTCTATGAGAACAAATTCCAGCCCAGACTACTCTACCCTGCAAAACTCTCTTTCAGGTTTGATGGAGAAGTGAAATACTTCCATGAAAAGAACAACTAAAAAATTTCATGAAGACAAAGCCAACCAAACACACGCTCCTGAAAGATGTTCTACAGAGGGACCAAAATGATCAGAACTCCATGAATGAGATCAGAAGCAACCAACTAAATAGGGCAAGCAATTAAACACAGGAGAAAAAGGAGTAAACTATATCAGGTAAATAACATGTCAATAGTAAGTCAGTACATCTCCATTATAAGCATCAATGAAAATGGACTCAATTCACCAATTAAGAGAAATAGACTGGCACAGTGGATTAGGAAACAAAATCCGACAATATAGTGTATACAAGAAACACATTTAACTCATTAAGACATTCATAGGATGAAAGTCAAAGGATGGAAAACAATATTTCATGCCCCAGCAACTTGAAAAAAAGCAGCGTAGCAATCCTCTTCTCAGACTGTCTCAACTTCAAACAAAGAATGATCAAGTGGAATAAAGAAGGCCACAATATACTGGTGCTTGGAAAAATTCGAGACGAATAGGTAACACTCTTCCAAACATGGGCGCACCCAACTATGTAAAGAAAATCTTAATGGACATGAAAAATCTAATACCCAATACCACAATCTTAACAGGAGACCTTAACACCCCC
>NW_004524696.1:947563-949829 GCF_000260255.1 Octodon degus | reverse complement strand
TAATCATTAGCTACATCCATTAGAAAAAAGAAAGAAATAAAAGGAATAAGAATAGGTATAGAAGAAATTAAATTATCATTATTTGCAGATGATATGATACTTTACTTGGTATACCCAGAATACTCCCCTAAAAGCTATTGGAATTAATGCAGAAATTCAGTAGCATAGTATAACATACATTACAAAGTCAATACCTAAAAGTCAATAGCATTCCTCTACACAGATAACAAACACACTAAGAAGGAAATTATAGAAACAATAAATTTTACAATAGCACAGAAGAAAATGAAATACCTTGTTATTAATCTAACAAAAAGTCAAATATTTTTTCAAGGAATATTACAGTATTCTGAAAAAGAGATCATAGAGGATTTCAGAGAATGGAAAAATATTCCATGCTCCTTGATAGAAAGAGTCAACATTATGAAGATGGCCATACTCCCAAAATTATTGTACAGATTTAATGCAATCCCTATCAGACTACCACCAACTTTCCTCACAAAGCTAGAGAATTGATTCCTAAAATTTATTTGGAACCAGAAAAGACCTAGAATAGCAAAGGCAATCCTGGGCAATAAAGATAATGCAGAAGGCTTTACAATTCCTGAGTTGAAATTATACTACAAAGCTACTGTGATAAAATCAGCATGGTACTGACAGCAAAATAACCTGAGGATCAATGGAATAGATTAGAAGATGCTGAAGATAGCCTCTTTAACATATGATGCTGGAAAAACTGACTCTCTACATGATAAAAACTAAAACATGACCCAGGTCTATCACCATGCACTAAGCTAAAGTAAAAAATGGATAAAAGATCTAAACATTAAAAAAGAGACACTAAATCTCCTGCAAGAGAATGTAGGAGGAACTCTTGAAGACATAGGGGTAGGCGAAGTGCTCATGAAGAAAAATCAAATCATGCAGAAAATAGTTGAAAGAATTAAAAACTGGGACCTGCTCTAAGTGAGAAGTGTTTGCACCTCAAAAGAAATTACCAACAAAGTGAAAAGACAACCCATAAATTTGGAAAACAGTATGACAAATAAGTACTCAGATAGAGGTTTGCTCTCTAGAATTTATAAAGAACTAAAAAACAATAGGGTTCCAAAATTTAAAGACATAGTCCAGAAATGGGCATCTGAGATGAACACATACTTCTCAGAGGATGAAATTGAAGAAGCGAATAAATATATGAAAAAATGCTCCACATCACTAGTCATCCGTGAAGTGCAAATTAAAACAAAATTGAGATATCATCTAACCCCAGAAAGAATGGCTGTCATAAAGAAATCACCCAACAACAAATGTTGGAGAGACTGTGGGGAAAAAGGAAATCTTCTCCATTGCTGGTGGGAATGTAGACTGGTACAACCATTATGGAAGTCAGTGTGGAGATTCCTTAGAAATGTTGGACTGGAAATCCTGTTTAATCCAGCTATTCCTTACTTGGGAATTTTCTCGGAGGATCTTAAAACATCATATCATGGTGATATATATGTGCCTATGTTTATAGCAGAACAATTTGTGGTAGCCAAACCTTGGAAACTACCAAGATGCCCATCACCTGAGGAATGGATGAAAAAGATGTGGTATTTTTATGCAATGGTGTATTACTTGGCTATAAAGAATGATAAAGCCAAAGCCTTTATATTGAAAAGAATGCCTCTTAAAGATATACTCATAAGTGAAAAAAATCAGACACATGTGTGTAAATATCATATAGTTTCCCTAGTATAAGAACTTAAAAGAAGAAATACAAATAGAAAGGTATAATACAAGTAAAGTAAAGCAAGAACTTGAGGACTAACTATGAGAGAAGAAAAGCTAGGATACATGACAGTGGCAAGCCATACAGTTACATGTAGAAGATAGGCAAGGCAATGGTCCTGAGAATCTTCAGAAGATTTTTTAATCTAGCAGTTTATTGGAAAGATTCTCACCCTGAGTAACTATATATCCTGAAACTTGTGAACTGAGAAACTGCAGTGAAGATGGCAATTTGTAATAGTAGGTCCATGCTTGGAGTGCCTATCATTCTGGTCTTCTGTATATGGGCTGCTTGTGATGACATGCCAGTTGCTACTGTACTATCTCTCAGGTACATGATTTTTCAAAAACAAGTTTGTGGTGAATGAAGGTAAGAGACAGGAAAAGGAATTTTGTGGGACTGTCCTGCTTCAAGTTTGTATATTAGATTTCTGGACTTATGGGTAAACATAAGAATTATATAATTCTTTATGCCTATTTTTAAAATATATTCTAA
>NW_004524696.1:945056-947212 GCF_000260255.1 Octodon degus | reverse complement strand
AGTGATCAATGATGTATAGTGTGCCTAAGGAGAGTCACATGGAGAGAAAACATTCTTTCAGACTTTCACAGAGAACATATTGGGCAAGCAATGGCTGTGTCTCATCTACATGGCTGACATTGACAAAGATCTACAATCTGAGGTACAGGATCTCATAATAAATTCTTAGGTTATTTGTCTGACCTTATCAGATCCAAAAGCTACAACTCTTGTTGTATAAGTCTTGCTTTACCTTGGTCTTAACCATCCAGTAGAAATGTACAAAGACGAAGTATGAGAAGTGAAGCCACGCTGTTATGTTGAGCTGTAAGGGACTCAGGTCAACAGTTTCTGACATTGCCAGTCAAGCAGAATACCCAATACTATTATGGACTATTGGACTCTTTTAGAATATTTTGCTGAGTTAACACACCTATAGTATTGAAATGATGGAACTAAACAAAAAAGGGTATACAGATGAATTTTGTATCTGTGTATTCAAAATTGTTGATATAGATATATGATTACATTCTTTTAATGCATAGAGGGATTTGTTCTAATGGTGTTTGTAAATAGGATATCATGTCTATATCTTGTATAGCAAATAACCACTGGGAAGAATGTATCCAATCTATTAATTGTTGAAATCATCCTACCAATTTTGTTTGAAACTGTCTCATTGCTATTTGTTTCTCAATAAAATTATGTATAAAATAAAAAAAATCAATGATGGCCACAAAAAGTATACTAGCATAGAAAGTATTCTGTGATTTATACAACCAAACCTTTGGAAGGTTTGTGTGAATATTGTTGTGTTTTAGAGACTTAATATGTAAAACATTCACTTTCATTTTAACACATATATAAAGAGTGGACCTGCAGTATAGAATGGACCTTTTCTGGTGTCCATATTCGTGTGTCAAAGCATAGAATGTTCTGGAGGAGGTAGAAATTCAAAGAGGTGACACCTGATAAATGTCATTCCATCACTGGGCTGTTCCTCTAATGAGCTGTGGGCTCCTAGCCTCTCCTTCTTCTCTGTTCCAATTCCTGACTACAAGGAGAGCAATTTTGCTTTACTCATGCACCCAGCATGATGTGCTGCCTCATCAAAGGTGCCTAGCACTGAAATCAGTCAATTATGGATGGGAACCTACAAAGCCATAAGCCAAAATAAACTGTATCTCCCTCATAAGTTGATTCTTTCATTTTATTGTAGTGACAGAAAGCTCAAAGTGAGTGAATGAATGAGTTACATAAAATTGTATTCTCTCATGTTTAGTTAGTTACAGAGCATCAGCAATAATTGAACCATTTTGCAAAAAAAAAAAAAAATAAATGGGTTGCTTCCATTTGTATTTTAGAGTAAAAAATTTGTGTTCCATGCTCACTAGACTTTAGCCCACCTGTGGTACTTTTGCAGGGGCTGAGAACAAAGAAATATACAAGATCAACTTCCCAGTATTAATAACAGTGACTGTAGTAATGATTAATGCAATACTTACTGACATAAGAGATGGTGCTAATGTGCAGATAATCAAACACTAGCTTTGGGTATAATAATTACAGATGCTATGAAACCCACCCAGCAACTAAGATAAAGGACTTTACTAATTCCATCCCACTCTCCACTCTGTTGAGCACTTACTTTATGCAAGGTCTTGTACTAAGAATTTGCATCTCTTCTACAAATTTAATAATCTTCTTATGAAGGTCTTGATCTCACTGCAATGGAGTCATTACAGCCAGGTTCTAACAGTCAGAAAGTGGTAAAACGGGATTGGTTTCCAGACTGCATGCTGTGAAATAGTTTTCTTTTCCTTAAAAGGTTCAATGTCTTTCATAGGGCAGCAGAAGTGTAGCTGCAACAGAGGACAATAAAAGTAATAGTGCTCCACCTTTCAAAGGATAGCAAGCATCCACTTTTAAGGATGGAGTTGGGAGCTCTCTGGACCAAGCCTAGAGTGAGACCTTCTGAAGCACTCTTGGGCCACTCCACCCATCGAGCCTGCCCAACCCGCTGAATGAGAGAACTTCAGCCATGCTCTCAGCATCCACCAGACCCACCCCAAGCCCAGGCTCAGCACGTGTGTGGGGGAGAGCTTCCATGCTGCCCTGTGCCCCCAGGTGCCCTCTAGAACCAGTCCAGCCTGGGCATACAGGCCTCGGGTAAAACT
>NW_004524696.1:941186-944286 GCF_000260255.1 Octodon degus | reverse complement strand
TGAAGCAGAGTCAAAGAGATTTAGAGGAACTTAAAATTTCAATCACAAGCCTGCAAAACCATTTGAGTGAAAGTGAAGATACAGTTATAGATCTTGAAGATGTCATTGCACCTAGTGAAAAGGTAAGAAAATATCTCTTAAAAAATTAGGATGCAGAAAAAAATAATTCATCATCTGCAAGACAAGGCAAAGATGAACAATGTGAGACTAATTGGCATCAATGAGAAAGAAAGAGTCAATGCAAATGATATAAAAAATATGGGCAGAAGTAATAGCAGAAAACTTCCCAAATATAAGGAAACAATCTGACATTCAGGTAACCAAAGCAAACAGAACCCAAAATAACTTCAACCCAAATGAAAATACACCAAGACATATAATAGTCAGGATCCCAGAAATCCAGCACAAGAACAATATACTGAAATCCACTAGAGAAAAGAAATAGATCACATTTAAAGGAAAACCTATCAGAATAACAGCAGACTTCTCTTCACAGCCATGAAGGAAAGAAGAGCATGAAACAGAGTACAAGTCCTCTATGAAAACAAATTCCAGCCCAGAGTATTCTACCCTGCAAAACTTTCTTTCAAGTTTGATGGAGAAGTGAAATACTTCCATAACAAAGAACAACTAAAGAATTTTATGATGATAAAGCCAACACTACACCGATTATTAAAAATATTCTAGATGGGGGCCAAAATGATAAGAACTCCATAAACAAGAATAAAATATACCCAGTAAATATGGCAAATAATTAAACAGAAGAGAAAAAAAGAGTAAATAACAGAAGGTAAATAACACGCTGATTGTAAGTCAATACATCCCAACTATAACCATCACTGTAAATTGACTGAATTCAGTAATTAAAAGAAATAGACTGAACAGTGGATTAGGAAACAAAATCCTACAATCTGCAATATACAAAAAACACACTTAACTCATGAAGAAACTTATAGGCTGAATGTCAAAAGATGAAAAACAATACTACATGCCCCGGCATCTAGAAAACAGCAGGGGTAGGAATCCTGTTCTCAGACAGTCTCAAATTCAAACCAAGAATGATCAAATGAAATAAAGAAGGCCACTATATACTGGTTCTCAGAAAAATTCAAGAGGAATAGGTAACAATCACAAATATGTACACATCAAACATGGGAGGACCCAACTATATAAGACAAATCTTAATGAACATGAAAAATCTAATATCCAATATGTCAACCTTTACAGGAGATCTTACCACCTTCTTATCCAAAAAGATAGGTCAAGCAGACAAAAAATTAGCAAAGAAGTAGCAGAACTGAATGAGAGCTTGGAAAAAAAGGACTAAGTGGACATGTACAGAGTGTTCCATCCCAAAATAGCTGAATACACTTTTTTTTTTAACTGCACATGATTCATTTTCTAGAATAGACCACATACTAGTCCATAGGTGATGCTTAAGTATATGCAAGAAAACAGAAATTATCCCATGCATATTATTGGACCACAGCACAATGAAAATGGAAATAAGTGACAAAAGAAACCAGAAAAAAACCCATAAATACATGGAAATTAAACATTGCTCTACTCAGCAACCAATGGATCACAGATAAAATTAAACAAGAAATTGAAAAATATCTACAATTCAATGAAGAGTCAAGCACAACTTATCAGTATTCATGGGATGTGATGAAAAGCAGTTCTGAGAGGGAAATATTTTGGCTGTGAAATCACACATTAGGAAAAGCGAAAGGGAACCAATAAATACCCTAAAGTTGCGCTTCCAATATCTAGAAAAGGAAGAGCAAAAAACCTAAAGCCCAAAGATGGGAAGAAATCATAAGGATTAGAGCAGAAATTAATTTAATTGAGATGAAGAAAACAGTTCAAAGAATTAACAAATCAAAAAGCTGGTTCTTTGAAAAGTTAAATAAAATTAGTAAACCACCAGCTAACCTCATCAAAAAGAGTAAAGAAAAAAATCAAATACAAGCAATAATGAAAATGGTATAATTGTCATACAGTGGAAATTGACTATTCTCAATAGCTACTTTGAGAATCTTTACTCTCAGTAGAAGACACTGATCAAAAGGAAAGATTCCTAGAAAGGTTCAAATTACCAAAACTGAAATAAGAAGATATAACAACTCTAATAACCCAATAACAGCCAATGAAACATGAAATGTAATAAAAAAAAAAACCTACTGAGAAATAAAAGTCCAGGTCCTGAGAGATTCAAAGCTTAATTCTACAAGAAATTTATGGAAGACATAATCCCTATACTCCTCAAACTCTTCAATGAAATTGAAAAGGAAAAAATCTTCCCAAAATCATTCCTGGAGGCAAATGTTATACTGATACCAAATCTAGGGAATGACACAACCAAAAAAGAGAACTACAGGCCAAGCTCCCATAAAAACATAGATGCAAAAATCTTCAATAATATTCTAGCAAAAGGAATACAGCAAATCTTCAAGAAGATTATAGACCCTGACCAGGTGCATCCCAGGGATGCAGAGATGTTTTTATATATGCAAATCGATAGATGTAATATCAATAGAGCTAAGTCTAAAAACCTCATGATCATCTCCATTGATGCAGAAAAGGCTTTTGACAAAGTCCAACACTCATTCATATTCAAAGCCCTACAGAAATTGGAATAGATGGCCTCTACTTCAGTCTGATAAATGCCATCTATGACAACCCAATTGCTAACATAATTCTAAATGGGGAGACACTGACTTCTTTTACTCTCAGATCAGGTACAGTAGAAGGACATCCTGTATTAACACTCCTATTAATATAGTTTTGGAATCATTAGCTAGAGCCATTAGACAAGAGAGAGAAGTAAAAGGAATAAGAATAGGCAAAGAAGAAGTTAAGTTACCATTATTTGTAGATGACATGATACTTTACTTGGAAGACCAAAAATAACTACATGAAGAGGATACTAGAATTGATACACAAATTCAGTAGCATAGCAGGATAGGAAGTCAATACCCAAAAGCCAATAGCATTCCTCTACACAGATAACAAACACACTGAGAGGGAAATTACAGAAACAAAACCTTTTACAATAGCACCGCAGAAAATGAAATACCTTGGAATTCATCTAACTGAA
>NW_004524696.1:939102-940226 GCF_000260255.1 Octodon degus | reverse complement strand
AAGGCCCCAAAATTTAAAGACCCAATCCAGAAATGGGCATCTGAGATGAACACACACTTCTCAGAGGATGAAATTAAAGAAATGAATAAATATATGAAAACATGCTCCACATCACTACCAATCCATGAAATGCAAACTAAAACAACACTGACATACCATTTCACCCCAGAAAGAATGGCTATCATAAAGAAATCAACCAACAACAGTTGGAAAGACTATGGGGAAAAAGGAACCCCTCTCCACCGCTGATGAGAATGTAGACTGGTGCAACCATTATGGAAATCAATGTGGAGACTCATTAAAAACCCAGGACAGGGTATCATACTCAAACCAGCTATCCCCCTTCTAGGAATTTTCCCAAAGGAACTGAAAACGTCATATCATAGTGATATATGTGCATCTATATTTATAGCAGCACAACTTGTGATAGCCAAATCTTGGAAACAATCAAGTTTCCCATCATCTGAGGAGTGGATAAAAAAGTTGTGGTATTTTTATACAACAGAGTATTACTGAGCTATAAAGAATGATAAACTCAAAGTCTTTATATTTAAGTGGATGCCACTTGAAGATATACTCAGAAGTGAAATAAACCAGACTCACACGTGTAAATATCATATAGTCCCCTAGTATAAGAAGTCAAAAGAAATAAAAATCAAAATGCATAACACAAATAAAAGGAAAGTGAGAAATTAGGAAATAAATAATGAAGAGAGGGTAAAGAGAAAAGCTAAGAAACAAGACAGAGGAAAAGCCATACATTTATATACACAAATGGTTAAGGTAATGATCTTTAGGCTTGTCTGCAGGTTTTTGAAACTAGAAGTTAATTGATAGTATCCTCACCCTGACTGGCTAAATATGCTGATACCTGTGAACAAAGAAATGACATTGAAGAAAGCCATGTGTAATGGTAGTGTCATGCTTGGAATGCCCATCATTCTGGTCTTCTAAATACATACTGCTTGTCATGATATATCAATTACTGCCATACTGTCTCTCAAGTAAATGTTTGTTTAAGAAAAGGGTAATAATTGAAAACAAAAGACAAGAACAAAAAGTCACAGGACTGTCCTGCTACAATGCTGTATATGGTTAGATTTCTAAATTTCTTTTTTTTTTTT
>NW_004524696.1:930759-937183 GCF_000260255.1 Octodon degus | reverse complement strand
GATATTTACACATGTGTGTCTGGTTTATTTCACTTATGAGTATATGTTCAAGTGGCATCCACTTCAATGTAAAGGCTTGCAATTTATCATTCTTAATAGCTGAATAATACTGCATTGTGTAAAAATACCATATCTTTTTCAACCATTCCTCAAGTGATGGGCATCTGTGTTGTTTCCAAGATTTGGCTATCACAAATTGTACCGCTATAAACATAAACATACACAAACACTATGATATGATGTTTTCAGATCCTCCAGGAAAATTCCCAGTAGAGGAATAGCTGGTTTAAATGGGTTTTCCAGTCCAACTTTCCTAACTAGTCTCCACACTGATTTCCATAACGGTTGCACCAGTCTACATTCCCACCAGCAGCAGAGAAGGGTTAGATTTCTAAATTTCTGTGGAAAAACATGAGATTGTTTATTCCTATTTTTGTATATATTTTTATTTTTTTACATTTTTTTCTTCATATTCTGTATGAACTTAAAGCTTAACATATCAATACTTGATGGAAAATACCTGTTCCATGTTATGCTTAAGATGTTTGATATTCAGACAGATAGTGAGGTTAAGCTCAACTGCCTATGTTGTAGGGTAATAATAATAATAGGCTTCCCTTTTGGAGGGTTAAGAACCTAAGTTTTCAGACAAAATATTAGAGAAAAAGAAGGATTGTAAGGGCAGCCAACATTTTGGCCTTAGCCTTTCAAGGTCAGTGAAGACTCAGGACACAGGAGAATCTGTACTGTAACATCATGCAACTCTGTTATGTCCCAGATTTTCTGATCAAGGAGATTATGGGGCCACAGAAGAAAGTGATTGAAGATGTAGAGTGTGCCTAAGTATAGTCTCATGGAGAGAAAACTTTCTCTCAGTCTTTCCCAGACAGCAAATGGATCAAGCAATGGCTGTGCCTCATTCACATGGCTGACACTGACAAAGAATCTGCAAACTTCAATCCTGGGTTTCAGTTTAAATCCTGAGATTGAATAAAATTATTTAAAAAAATTTTAATTCTCAATGAAATTATTTAAAAAATAAAAACGGATAGATACAAATGTTACATTTCTTGTTATAGAAGTCTTGCTTTATCTTTGTCTTAACCATCCAGAAGAGAGGTATAAAAATGAGGTATAAAAAGTAAAGCCATATTTGTATGCTGAACTGTAAAAGGCTCAAGTTTAGCATTGCCAGTACTACAGAAAACCCACTACTATTATGAACTACTTGACTATATTGGAATATGTTGCTGAATTCATGCACCTACAATATTTAAATAATAATGTAATGCCCTTCTCTGAGAAAACTAAACAAAAAAGGGTGCTACAAATTAATGCCCATTTTGTGTCTGTATATTCAAAGTAGTTAAGATAGATATACAGCTGCATTCTCTTAATTCAATGAATAGAGAGATTTGTTTGAATAGTATTTGTGGACAGGATATTATGTCTGCATCTTGTATAATGAATAACCACTAAGATAACAATATGCAATGTATTAATTATTGAAACTGCTAGTGATCAGTTTTGAAACTGTCTCATTACTATTTGTTTCTCAATAAAATTATTTAAAAAATAAAAAAGATGGAGCTTCTCAGATTATTATCATAATCTTTCTGAGAATTTATTTGTGAAATTGAGTCAGTTTTCTCTCTTGTTCTTAAAAGACCATCCTTACTTTTTTCCATAAGTCAAAACAAACAAACAACCCATCCCCCAAACCAAAACCACTCACCTTCTTAAATCTTTTTGCCTTAGTCCCAGTGATTCTCGAATAAGGAGAATACTCTTAAAGTCCTGAAGACATTCCAGCAGGGCCCTGCTTGATTACTTTCTTCATTCTATCAGTCACAAGGATGATCATCAAAGCAAGCTTAGAAAAGGAAAGTTGTTTTCAGGAGAAGATCATAGCTTTGTACCTAAGTGAACAAGAAGCACATGTACTTCTTTTGCATTGTACTTCTCTGCAATTGGTATGTTTGAACATTATTATTGAGTTATTTTTTTCTTTTTCCTTTGAGGAATGTTGTGATGAATTGAACGATTAAAGAAAATCTTTCCAGTTTGTGCTGTTTTCTCCTGATAATAAGGATCAAAATTACATTTCACAATAACAATGTTGAAAGGAATGGGTTTTGCTTTGGCAATTTATACACTCCTTTTTGTGTCTTAGGAAAAGCCCACCTAACAACTCTAAAATAATAAGGCAAGACAGAAGAACAATAGTGGGGATGTTATGCTTGTCTGTAGCATTCTCTCTTCAAAGCATCTCACCATCAGGGATTATTAACTCTACTTTGTTGATGAAAAAATGAGCCTCAAAGGCACAAATGAGCCTCAACATAATTTTTCCCCTAAGTGATTTTCTTTTCAGGTATAACAAAATTGTAGATAAAAATGTTTGAAATTATCTCTACACTCAAAATGCTATACTTATTAATATTCATTGAATACTGAAGTGGAGAAAACTCACATATAAAATCAGAAGAGCTTCAGGAAGAAGGGATTTATTGTGTGCCTCTGCCATGAAGTTTTAGACACATTCACCCATATGACACATTCTTTCACTTGAGCATTTCATGACCAAGAATCAGAAATGATCAGGATTGATGACACTCCATTCTTCTGTGTTCAGATACTTTAAATACTATCACAAAAGAATTTCCTTTCTACTCACCAAACCCCCATGAAGTGTAATCACATATATCATCAAATTTGGGAAGTGTTGGGCAGAATGAAGCAGGAGATTTGATTTTCTTCTTGAGTCTTCTAAAGCAATTTTGGAAACCTGATTGAACCTCAGAGCAGTTATGTGCAAAATCAAAATATAATAGCAATACCCAGCTCCTTTGTGTGTTATGATTATTTTAGGAATAATATAACACAGATGAATAGGACAATACTTGTAACCTTGAAATCATTAAAGTTGTTATTAGTGTTATTATTAGACATACTTTAAAATCAGTCTCATCAAGAGATTCTCTAAAACGGCCAGCATATTAAAGATGATAAAAATCAATTTCTAGGTGGTGTAAACCAACAGAAAGAGCATGTTAGCTGTAAAATCCATCCTATTTCTACCTTCATAAAGTCTTGAAGTAAGTAAGTACTATATTTTTAGCTCCATTTTGTGAGATTAGAAAATTGGGGTTGTAAAGTGCTTGTTCATACAAGAACATGCCATCTCTAGTACACATCAGTGTGCATCCACAGAAGTGGAAAGTGCCATGAGTTCCTTAGAGCATGGTGTCATGCTGCCAAACTCTGACTGAAATCACAGGTCTGAAGCTCTGAGAAGAAGACTTGGATCTGGCTTTCAGCTGATAGTAGTGCAGATGGAGTGATGTGTATTAAAATAAGGAAAAATAGTGACTCTCACTAACAAGTTTAGAAACTCAGAATATCACAAATTTGATGCACTGAAACTTCTGTCATATAAATTCTTTCAAAAGATATATTCATCTGTGAAACAATTTGAATTACCAAGGTTTATGATATTAACTTTCAACATAGTTTAGGTCAATATAGCAGCATTAACATTATTGTGTGACCTTCACATCACTATATTATTAAGAACTGTATTAGGTTTTTAGCTCTAGGAATATAAAGTCAGGCACTAATGCATTTGCTCTTTTTTACATAGGTATTCTCAAGGAATTTCCATCATATAATACATTGGTGATAGAGATGAGAATTAGACTTACACAATCTGAAAATGTTTGCAGTCTTTAGGATTTTTAGTTGTTTCTTGTTAGAGTGAAAAAACATCTTTTACTCACAAGAGAAGGAAATTTGCATTGCAAGTATAAATATGCTGTATCATAGCCACAGAAGTTCTAAATAATGATCAGAGTAGGAATCACTGTAGCAACCTGACAGAAATACAAAATGAATCCCTGCGACCAGCCACAAATCACATGTGCTTAGAAAGCTTGCAGACTTGAAAATGTCCTCATGTATACTTGTACTATTCTTACACAAACATTAGATGTGTTTCAAACATTAGTGTATACTACACATTATTCTACTTATACTGTAACTAAATGAATTGATTTTGAAGCTGATTAATTTGTCAACCCAATATACTTTCATTTAAACCTTTTACCACCATGAATCCTGAAGAGCTAATCCAAAGTACTTCCCAAATTCAATGTTTATATTTGTATCATTTCTCCCCTCTCTTTCTAATTTTGCTTTTTACAGTTCTTTGGAAAATGTCACAAAGGGATGTTGGTTACTTTATTTCCTGGCTTTCATTTCACTGATTCTTCTTCTATAGTTCAGGTAAATACATAACAATATCAGAAGTATGTGATGTCTTGAAACTTTCACAGCTAAAAGAATGCTATTTTCTGGATGATGCCTCAGTGGACATTTCAGATTATCCAAAGTTCTCCTAAAAACAACTTCCTTGGTATTGAAAATTCAGAGCTGAAAGAACAAGGCCTCTCTGATAATTAGGGCCAAGGGATGTAGCCCACTGGATGATCTTACCATGGAGTCCTACAGGGAAAGCATGGCTGGGGAGAATGTTATAATTAAGGATTTATCTTCATTTTCTTTTCTGTTGCTATCATTGGTATTGCTACTTTGGAAAATAAATATAAAATTGGAGAAGGAGATAAGGGAAGAAAAGTAAGACATGAGAGCCAGGCCTGGGCCATTTCTGTTCGTCCCAGCTGTGGGAGAACAGGCAGGTCACAGAGGTCTGGATGGGTGATGTCCATGTGCCTGCTGTCAGGCAGCTAGAGAATGTGAACGCTAGTATTACTACAGTAAGCACTACAAGGTTGGACACATAGTAACTATTGCTGTTTTTGTTATATTGTTGCTATCATGAAATAGTAATAATAAAGAAAACCTTAAATAAAATCCTGGCAGCAGTACACAATGACGATGCAACATGCACAGAGGTTGACTGGTTTATACAATCTTATACTCTCAACATTTTTAAGCAAAAGTAAAATAATATTCCACTGCATTGAGCTTCAGAAGGGACATGGTTTCCTCCTCAATGGTTTCTTTCTTTCTGTAGCTGACTTACTTGAATTGGTGAATCTGGGAAGTAATAGAAGATGTATAAAATTTACACATCTGGGCTATTATAAAAAATAGCAATAAGATTACAACAATCCTCTAAAGTCACTTCTTAATACTCCAATTTCTTCTGTTCACCAAACAGCCCTGGACATCATTCAGGTCTTTCCCTAAGGTAGTAGAAATTGTTGTGTTCTTCTTCCTCAGAACTTTTGGAAACAGCAATAGAACTATTGCTTAGGATGGTGTCTAAACAAAAGATGTACAGCTCATAGATGTTCAGGCAGATGTTAAAAGGAGAATGAAGGTGAATTGAGGTCAGCAAAGAGAGTTAAACATCCCCATGCAGTGCAATTTTCATTTAATGTCCTGATATGGCCTCTCACCCAGAAAGCACAGTTATTAAGGAGCACTGCAAATGTTCAGTTTTGGTGCTGTCCCAGGTAGATCCAGACCTGGTATTACACTGAGCACAATGCACACACACAGAGTTTTTCTTGCTGCTAGGGAGTCAAACTTCCAGTTTCTTTGGGGTAGAAATAATTATTTCAGAATTTTTATTAAAACTTTTTAAAATGATGACCCCCTTGTGGATTTAAGGTAGGATTTTCAGAATAATAACAAGGAAAGAGGTAAAAAGACAAACCCAGTTAAAGTTAGGGAAATATTTTGCCTTTCTAGCAAGGTAACTGGCATGTCAGATAAATAGTGGTATTATTTTTATTATTATCAGAACTATTTTTAAATCCTTTCACCCATTTTTATTGGTCAACTTTCCTGTTACTGGGGCAAAATACCCAACTTCTGTAACATAAAGTAGAAGAGGGTGGCTTGGCTCCTGGCTTTAGAGGCTCAATCCATGGTCAGCTGATTCCAACGTAGAAACCTCATAGGAGAGGGGCTTAGTGGAGGAAGATGCTCAACACCATGGAGCAGAGACCCAGGAGCTGAGAAGAGTGGATGGGCCCCTGACACAGGCATGAGGCCACACCTCCAGGTCCCACCCTCACTCAGCTGCCAGTGTGCTTTAATAATCTCCCACATGTTTCTCAAGTCAAGTTGGCAATCAAGATTAAAGTCGTATATTGTCTAAGGCTAGTTGTATCTGAATATTAAAAAATGTATTAAAAATATATCTCTGCAGTTGTAATTTCCAGAAGCTCCAAACTTACATAATCTTCTCCTCACTTCACATCTTTTTATTCTTCCATTATTTTCTTTTATTTTGACACCAGTTATTTTTATTTTAAAGAAAAAATATAAAAACAATGGTACAGAATCTCAAAACAAGATTTTAGGAGAGTAACAATGGTTAGTACATTATGTATTGTTACTGCCAAAGTAGTTTCTCATATTACAAGATATAGGCAAGAAATAATAAGCAAAC
>NW_004524696.1:925341-929559 GCF_000260255.1 Octodon degus | reverse complement strand
ATATCACTTTGAACCTGTTTCATAGATTCTATTTCTTTCCTAAATTGTTTATTCAGGGGTTCCATCCTTTTTATATTCTCTTCTATTTTTTTATCAGTGTATTCTTTAGAAGCACTTAGTACTTCTTTGATTATAGTTACCACTACATTTTTTAGTTCTGAAATTATTTCTGATCTGATTTCTTCTATACCTTTCTGCAGTTGATTCTTTCCTGTCAATGCTATTATTTCCAAGCTATCTGGTGTGTGATTTCCAGTTTCCTCAGTGCTAGTGTCTTCTGCATTTGTACTGAGTCGACTTGGGGCCTGAGACTGCATTTTGTTCCTTCTCTTTGTCATTTTGTATACCTCTGTCTTCTGACCTTTGGTGTAGAGCTTAGATAGAGTTATTATCTTAGCACCAGGTCTGGATCTATGAAGTTCAGATTCCTCCAGGTGGGTGTTTTTTGGTTCTGGCTGTGTGCTCCACTTCTTTCTGCTGTAGGCATTAGAGTTGAACCCTTTGTGTCTCTCTGGCAAGATGTTCTGCTCCTGAATCAGCTGGGTGGGTCTTGCCTGTAGCCTCTTTGCAGGGAGTTCTGCTGAAGGGTTCTGTGCTTTGCCTGCAGCCTGGGTGGAATGAGGATCCGCGGGCCCTGGGTGGTCTCACTCACTCGTGGGGCTGGCGCTCTGGGTCTATTCAGTGCCTGGAGGGCCCCGGTCATCTCACTCACTCACCTGGCCTGCACTCTGGGTCTGTTCAGGATCCCGAGGGCCCCGGTGGTCTCACTCACTAGCCCGGCCTGCGCTCTGGGTCTAATCAGGATCCCGCAGCCCTCGGTTGTCTCACTCACTGGCCGGGCTTGTGCTCCGGGTCTGTTCAGGATCCTGCGGCCCCGGGTCGGCTCACTCACTCGCTGGACCTGTGCTCTGGGTCTGTTCATTTAACTTCTCTTTGATGTTTGCCAAGAGAGTTATGTACTCAACATGGTCATAACACTGGGTTATTTCAACATGTTATATATATTTAATTTCAATACTTTTCATTCAAAAATCACAAAATAAATATCTAAACAATATTAAACTTTTCTTCTTCTGTTATTCTGGATTTCGTCAATTTTCAGATATGGAGATATTTGCAGTCACAAGAAAATCTTCATCATGTAAGGTGAGGCCACCCGTGAAGATGTCCTTGGGGATTCAGCCAAGCAACAGGCATCAGATCTTTGAACTCAAATGTGCATCTCCAGCTGGATTGGTGGAAGAGTTGCTCCCCAGTCCTGTCCTGCGGTGAAAGTGAGGCCCGGGACACAAAGTGCCTCCCCTGCTGCATCCGCATTGTGGTGCAGCCACTGTGGAAGCTCTGCATGGTTGAGATGCTATGGTCTGGGCTTCTTCTCTGGACATGATGATCTCAGGATGAACACACAGTTGAGACACCAAGGGCAGGTGGAGAGCTGCATCCCAGCCACCTGTTTCCTGTCTGGGAAAGCACACACAGAAATCCTTCTGCAGGAACCCGAACCCTCCCCATGGTGAGGGCCACGTGTGGGCTGAGGGCCATGGTGGCCCCCAGGCTTTGTGCTCTATGAGCACTCCTGGGCTGCCCTGGAAGCCTTCCTCAGCACAGACATCTCCGGGCTCTTGGTTCAGCAAGTGCAGGGCAACATTTTTATCTCTTAAAGCTTTTCCTTTCCAGGTCCTTATCATTCATTTCTTTATTCATTTTCCCCAAAATAATTACCAAGTATCAAGTACATACTGAGCACTTTTTAGACACTGAGTATGCAGCATTGATGTAGACAAACAGTAAAACATTAAATTTGTTCTTCATGGTTTTAGAAAACAAATGTGTATTTGAATCCTCAAGAATGGCAATCATGCTGAAGGACATAAGGCACTTTCAAGCTGTCTTTTAAAAATTTATTTTAATTTTTAAAGACTACAAAGTAGTGTTAGAAAAAACTACCAGCATTAGAAATGATACAAGACTTCACTAAACAAAATAATAGAAATTCAACAATCGTTGCTGTATTACATAATGGTATCTTCAATTAGTTGTTGACAAAGTCAGAGATGGGTAAGATTTATTTAAAGAAAAACAAAACAAAACAATAACAAAGAAGTTATAAGAAATTCAAGAGGAAGAAAAAATACAGTTAAAACAAATTTAAGCATTAACTGCTGCTTTTAAAAGGCCAGCAGAAATCGATAATCCAATCATGCAAACTAATCTGAATATACACCTAAATATATTTTTCCCTTTTTTCATTTGTCCCTTTCCTC
This sequence comes from Octodon degus, assembly GCF_000260255.1. NCBI lineage: Eukaryota > Metazoa > Chordata > Mammalia > Rodentia > Octodontidae > Octodon > Octodon degus. The sequence continues at coordinate 927,295 of NW_004524696.1, read as the reverse complement.
ATCCAAGTTTTCCTTGCTATTGAACAATCTTATTCCCTTTTACAGTATCTCTTGTGCCTTTATACTAGTGAGATAATACCATGTTTGTACATGTAGATCTGCTTTATTTCACTTATTAATATAGTCTCCAGCTGCATTTTTATCTACAAAAGAATTGAATTTAACTTATTTATAGCTGAATAATACTACATTGTGTAAAAATACCATATATTTTTTATGCATTCCTCAGTTGATGGGCATTTGGGTTGTTTCCAAGATTTAGCTTTGACATATTGTGTTGCTATAAACATGGGTGCCCATTTATTGCTGTGATATGATGATTTCAATTCTTTTGGAAAAATACCAAGGAGGGGAACATCTGTTCTAAATGGAACCTGCAATCCTAACTTTTTGAGGAATCTCTGTACTGATTTCCATAATAATTGTACCAGCCTGCATTCCAGCAACAGTGGACAAGCATTCCCTTTCCCCCACAGCCTTTCCCACATTTGATACTGGTGACATCTTGATGATAGCTAGTCTTTCAAGCATAAGATGGTATCTCAGCATTGTTTTAATTTGCATCTCTTGAAGGACCAATGGTGTTGAACCTTTTTTCATATATTTATCTGCACTTTGTATCTCTTTGTCTATGAAGTGTATACTCATCTCATATGCCCATTTTTTAAATTGGGTCTTTAAATTTTGGAGGCCTTATTTTATTAAATTCTTTATATGTTCTGGATTGGAGTCCTTCATCTGAAGGAAAGCGAAAGCCTGCTATGATTATCTCCCACTTGGTGGGTTTTCTATTTACTATGTTGTTGATGCTCAAAAACTTTTCAAAACATGAGATCCCAATTGTTGATTCTTTGAAGTATTTCCTGTGTAGTTTTTTTTTTTTTTTTTGTTCATGAACTGCCTGCCTATACCTTTGTCCTTAAACTTTTATCTACTTTCTCTTCCAGAAGATTTTGTGTTTCAGTTTTAATATTGAAATCTATGATCCATTTTGACTATAGGTTTGTGCATGTTGATAGGCAATGGTCTATTTAAAGTCTGGCATGTGGAAAGCCATTATTTTCAGCATCATTTATTAAAGAAGTTATTTTGCTTCAAATGAACATGTATAGCCCTTTATCAAAGATAAGGTGGCTAAATATGTTTGTAGTTGTATCTTCACCTTATAATATGTTCAGTTGATCCTCAGGTCTATTTTTTTGCCAGTAGTATGCTGATTTTTTCACACTAGATTTGCAGTATAATTCAAGTCAGGTATTGTAATGCCTCCTGATTTTTCTTTGTTACCACAATTGCTTCTATTCTAGGTCTCTTCTGATTTTAAATGAATTTTAGGATTTTTTTTTTAGATCTGTGGGGTATACTAATGATATTTTAATTTATATTATGTTGAATCTGAATAACAATTTTGGCAGTATGGTCATTTTCACAATGTTGTTTCTTCCTATTACACAGTAAGGAACAACTTTCTATTTTCTGAAATCCTTTATAATTTATTTCAAAGTACTGTAATATTCACTGTATAAATCTTTTACTTCCTTTGTAAGATTGATTCACATATATTTCATCTTTTTAGGTGTTATTGTGAAAGGTGTGGTTTCCATAATTTCTTGGTGCATTTCTTGGTTGTACATAGAAATGCTATTGATTTTTGAGTGTTGACTTTGCATCCTGTTATGCCACTGAATTGGTTATTATTCTAGGAGTCTCTTTTTGGTGTCTTCTCTGTATAGTATCATGTACAAATGACAATTTCATTTCTTCCTTTACAATCATTATTCCTTTTATATCTTTCTCTTGTCTAGTTGCTCTGGCTAATGTTTCCAGAACTATATTGAACAGGAATGGTGACAGTGGGCATTCTTGTCCTGTTCCTGATTTTAAAGTGAAAGCTTCCAATTTTTGTCCATTATGTATAATGTTGGTGTTGGTTTTTCATAGATGACTTTTTTTT
>NW_004524696.1:896035-906492 GCF_000260255.1 Octodon degus | reverse complement strand
CCTTTATTTTCATCTCCATTGGCCAATGCAGTTTTTCCAGTTTGGATATTTCATCCTTGCTTTGTGAGAATTGCTGTCAAGACCTTCTTGTCCACATAACCCAGACTTGATGTAAGGTTAATTAGCCCCTGTGCTGAGATGCATCAGTCAACCAGCATCAGCAAAGCCCTATGATATCCTCTGACCCTAGCGGCCAGTATTTTGAACCATCACTTCAGAATAATAGATGTCCCCTGAATTTAGGTAAGTTCAAATTAAGACAGGTCTGTGGCCCTCTGGGTTTGGAGTGTTGGACTGGGGTTTTCATTCTTAGGCCTCTGATTCTTTGGATCCTGTGACAACCTGTTTCCCATGGGACTCTGGCTATTGTTTGTTCAGTTGTTCCCATGCTTAGGGACCAGGTCTACTTCTAACTGGAAAACATTGCAACCATTGTTGAATCCTCAGGATGTGTAAAAGATAGGCATTGCTCAATAAGTATTTATTGTTGAATCACTAGGTTTTATCTTCTTCATGTCCACTTCACATAGTTTAGCCAGTACTAGAATATGGCCTCTGTGTGTTTTTTTAAAATTGATTTCTGGCCATGGTTTCCATTCCAACATTTCTCTTCTTCATCTCCTTCCTTATCTTGCTTCTTAGGCTCTGTCTTCTGAAGCTAAAATCAACTATCTTTTTATGTTGCTCACCATAAACCAGAGAACTAATCTAGATTTTAGGAGGAAGCTCAGTTTTGCTGATGAAGATCCAGTTTTCTCTGCTGGGATTAAAATATAGGTGGCAGATAGATATTTTTCATCATCAGGTGAAAATGGAAAAAGATGACTTCCTACTTAAAATACTTAGAGTATAAGAAGGTATAATTAAAGAAACATTAAGATCTTATTAATAGGATATATTTAATATCCTTCTATAATTATATTCTCTGTAGATGAACATTAGTTGAAATGATTTTTAATATAGACAAAAGATAGAAAGGTTATACATATAAAAATCTAAAATGTGCAAAACAAGAGAGAGAATCATAAATTGTTTAGTACATATTTGTCATAAATCCTAAAAGGAATTTCTATTAAAGATTTTAATATGGATATTCACTTCATTATAAGTTCCCAAAGATAGCCTACTTCTACCTATTTTAAAATTTAAATCCTAGAACTAAGCTATAATATTTGCCTATTAATATGCACCTGCTTGGAAATTGCATTAGAATTTTGAAGGTTTTAAATGGTGTAAACAGACATCATTTACAGTCTGTGATTTATCAGGGAGTTGTTCTTATAATTGATCGGGGGGGGTCACAGATTCATGTCTGTAGTGCCTTGATAAGAACATAATGTGGGCCAGCCATGGTGCAAAATGCTTGAAATCTCAACACTCTGGAAGATTGAGGCAGGAGGACTGCAAGTTCAAGTCCAGCTTGGGCAATTCAGTGACTTATCCAGACCTTGTATCTGGAAATCTGAACAACTACTTGGAGGATAAGGGTAGACAATATAACAACTATTGTTGATTTCCTATTATCTTGTTTTGAAATTCTGTATTGTTTTTCATGTTTTTCCTTATATTTTATTCTCTTTAAAATAAAGAAAAATGGGCTGGGGATGTAGCTCAGCATGAAGGCACTAGGTTCATTTTCTAGTACTACACACACACACACACACACACACACACATACATACATACACAAACACACGCACAAAAGGTAAAATCTATATATTTAACCACAGGGACCCATTAATGAGTTACAGGAGTGAAAAAGATTATAACAAAGAATTAATTTGCTCAGGAGTTTTCAAATTAGTTTTTTTCTTAAAAAAAAAACATGAAGTTGGTTCAACAAAAATATATGAGAAAGATACCAAAGACATATAGGCCACCAACTTCCAAAAAGCTATTTTGTATTTTTGAATCTATAAATACTATACACTGTGAATATGTATAATTTAGCCCAAATTCTATTCAAAGAAATAGTTTTAAATAATGCTGAAGCAGAGAAAAAATAACACAATAATCACTGAATATTACTGATTTAATAATTAGTCAAGAGAGGAAACCCTTCCCCTGGCTGGAACTGGAGTGTTGCTTCCCCATTTGAGGGCCTGTGTAGGAGCCCACTTGGGGCCTGTTCTCTCAGTGGTTCAGTAGCGTGACTTCGAGGCCATACTTGGTCTGGCTGGTGAATGTCAGTCATCACCCTGTAGATTTTGCATTGGATCAAGGGCCATATACAGTTCTCAGGAAAGAGACTCTGGTCTCCTCTGCATCCTTTTGCCCTTCTTTCCTCTGAGGAGTGGGATTCTGGGGAAAATGATGAACTCTGATTTCACACATATCATGCCTATTGTTATTACTTGCAGGAGTGGTGAGAGTATATTACTTTTATTTGTGCAATAAATGTAACTCATCATGTTAGTTTTTCAGAGCTGCAAAAAAGAGAAGGGCAGAAAGAGATTTCAATTTATCATTAATATCTGTTCAAGACACAAATATTGAACTTTAGAGAAAAGTTCATAAAAGTGTCTATGATATATTTATTATTAAGAGGAATAATTTATTATTGATATCAGGTTTGTGTGATCATAATCTTCTCTAGTTTCTACCTTCATCCAAAGAATAATATGCTTTAAGTATTAAATAAACAAAGCAGTATATGTGTATAGCTTAAGATGAATAGGCAGGCTGTGTTTCAAGAAGACTGACCCCAGAATATGATCTCTGTAATGGCCCAGTGTTAAAAAATAAAGAAATATCTGTTCATTGCCTTCATTTTCTATAGTTAATGATAAAAATTGACTAACTACCAGAGTAAGTTTAAATTGCTAAAAGGCAATATTAAATAGTGATGTGACTTTCAGTACTATTTTGAGAGAGGTAGTGTGTGTGTGTGTGTGTGTGTGTGTGTGAGAGAGAGAGAGAGAGAGAAAGAGAGAGATTGACACACAAACAGAGTATACAATTTAAAAAAACAAAGTGTTTTTTCCAATCCATTTTTGCAGTTCTGATGCTTTACAGTGAGGAAAGGGGAAGAGGAAGCACCCCTCACTGTGGATAGGCAGCCCTCACATCCCACAGTTCCCCTGGCAAGGAAGGATTGCTTGAGCTCCACCTCACCCTTCCCAGACCCTCCCTGGGTGGTGACCCCTGCAGGGGCCCCAGATGTTTTATTTCCAGACCTTTTATCTATGACTGAGCTCTTGATTGACAGTGGTAATAATAGCATTAAGTCATTCACTTGTATCTAAAGCCTGGAGACAGACATTTTGGGTTCAAATCCTGGCTCCCTGTTTACTACTGGGTACTTCAGGAAGTTTGCTGAGTTCTGCATGGCTTTGTTTTCTGGTCTGTAAAGTGACGATGATAACAGTATGGTTGTTAGGATTAAGTGAGCTGGTTAGACTGAAGGCATATCATAATCACTTAGTAAATATTGGATACTACAAGGTTCTAAGTTTTATCCCAGTTACCAAAATCAAAGACAAACAAACAAAAAACTCCACAAAAAGCTGGTAAACATTGGCTATTATTACTATATTTTGTGAATATGCACTTGTTTATTTAAATCTACAAGAAATATAATTTATTATTAGACATTCAACATGAAAGCTAGAAAACAGCTATAATTAAGGAACACTGTGTTGATCAAAACAGTCATAGTTAAAAAATAAACAAGGTATAATCTTGCCTTGTTCCAATTCTTTGGCCAGTTCAGAGAAAGAGTTACTTTCCTTTTGTACCTGTTTTATTTAGATTAGAATCCTCTCATATTCTATTGATTTCAGATGTTGTGGTTCAGCCCAACAGAAGTCTGTGAACAGCTTTTGTAAGTTGCTTTGTCATTACTCTCAATCCTTACTATATACAACCATTGAATTTTTCCTGCACCTCTAATGTCTTCTTAAAATTGAAGGCAATGCCCAGGGACAAGGTTCTGAGCATTTCATTCTGTCAGTGAAAATGATGAGGTGACTTTTAATATTTTGTGAAGTAGCCTGAGTGGACATATTGCATTCTACTTGCTCAAGAATCCTCAGGAGAACTTGCTGCAATATGAGCAAGCAGGCCGTGTTCCAGGAAGATAAGAGTGGCATCAGAATGTGATCTTTCTACCTGCTCAATGGACAGCTTTCACTAGAAGGACACAGTAAGAGTGTAGCTACAAAGATCTTGGTTTAATGTCATGGGTTCTGTTGTAATGTACGAGAACAGTGTTGGGAACTTTGATGTGGGCATTAGATGCTTGACGTGGAACTGGGTAAATGGATTCCAGATTTTGTTGTCCTTCATAAAAGAGAAATAGCAGCTTTCTTTGTATCTTGTCCTAAATAGTGTATGGGGAAGGAGAATTGCTTGGCAAAATCTGTGAATGAGTCTTCTGTCCCATTGGCACATAATGGTGGTGCTTATGGCGGTCCTTTCCCTTTTTAATTAGGTGATCACTACCCTGCTTTGACTTTAGCTCTTATGTCATCAGCGGCCCACACAGAGGTCAAGAAGAGGGATTTGTCAAAGCCTCCACTTCCATTTTTTTCTACGTCATCTAAGGCCTAGAGACGGTTTAGTTTAAATGCCCTCTCTGCTTTGCAGGTCTACCTTTGTGATTGCCAATTCTCTACTCTTGTCTATAAGGTGAATTGTTCTTTCTTCATTGCCATCTTTCCATTTAATTAATTAGGCACCACAGAAAGCAATGTAATTACATAATGCATTCTACTTTATTGGATGTGGAAAACATATGTGTACTTTAAAAATATAGTATCTTAGGTGATGGATAATTTTTCCTTTAGCTAGGAGAGAATTGAAAGGAATTACCAACTGAAGCTATCAGTTGAAAGTGGATGTAGGACAATTTGAGGTGAAATTATTTTATTGTTTGTACAGGAAATTCAAGTAACTGAGATAGGGATGTGGGTCCAGATGAGATTTAGGAGCTTCTAAGAGCATCAGAGAAGCTGTGAATGGGATGCCCAGGACATGTGAACATGAACTTATTTGTCTGAATGGAATCTCATGATGTTATAGTTTTTGTCAACATGGTCTTGTTATAGAAGAAATAAAGTAGATGCTTGTTGATATCATAGACTATGCTATAGGTACTTGACAAAAGTATTTAACCAAAAAAGCTCCCTATATAATGGTTCTAGGAAATCATGCTATAAGACCAGTTAAACTAATAAAACAAAGAGAAAAGTGAGAGTGAACTTTGAAATGGTAGAATTTCCAATAGTTCAGAGGCAGACATCCTCTGGGTGTGAGTGACTGAATACAGTGCTTGCCCCTTCCACACTCTTCAGCCTAAGAGTACTTGGGAGCAGCCTGCTGCTATCCACGTGTCATCAGTGCTGTAAGCTCCATTCCATGAGCTCCTGGAACTGACCTTTTGATCTGAGTGCTCTGTGAATCCTGGACCTCCTAACTACTGCTTCAACAGCAGCAGGAAGCTGGCCTCTGTCAAGCAGAGTCACTCAGTCTGAACGAAAGGATGATGCTCCATCTAAATCTTGCAGTAACCTTGGAATCGTACCAGGCATTATGTGTAGAAACTTAAGGTATTAAAAAAGCTATTTTCACTTTTGATACAGTACACATCATGTATACAATATTTCTATTGTTTCCTTTTCACCCCTTGGAAGGCCAAAGAACACTAGAGTTAAATACAGTTTGAAGGTAATTGATTTATGAAATATTCAGCAATTTTCACATGATTACCTGTGGCCTTCAGCTCATTTCTTCTCTTATCACCTGACCTGTGTAATGATGTTTCCTTCCATTTTCCAGATCATTGCCTCAGAAACATAAGCAGATTTGTGCACCTAAAATTTTGACCTTAAGACAGGTACATTTTTGCCCCATGACTTGATAGTATATAATAAAGTTTCCAACTCCCCTTAAATAAAGGAATTGGAGCTACTGAAAGGAAAGGTGATGATTTTGTGCTGTGCATAGATCCTACCTGATTTGGGTCATACAAAGTCTCACACTACTGAAGTCCCAATTTCAGTCTACTTAAAGAAACTTATTTCTATAGAGCCACACTGTCCACCATGGTATTCATTAGCATCATGTTGGTAAGGAGCACTTGGGACTGGTTAGCCTGAACAAAGATGAGTTCTAAGTATAAAATATACATTCAACTCCCAAGACTTATTGTGAAGAAAGACTATATACATCTCAAATGAGTTTTAGTATTGATTGAATATTGAATGATAGAATATTTGTTGGAATTTTCCTAGTTTCCTTTAGCTTTTATATTGCAGCTACTGGAATATAGTACATTTACTACATTTACACATGTGCACTGCATCTCATAAGTGATTAGATAGTACTGCTATAGATTATATATTAAATGTCCTAAGGGAAGTTACAAAGTGTTTCTAAATCATTAGTTTGTAGAGGCAAGAACTTAGAAAAAACACATATCTTCCCTCAAGAAAAAAAAAATGACTTTAACAAAGAACCATCACTAACTTTGTAATTAGGTAATGGTGCACTCATACAATAAAAGGTGGTTGCCTGGGATTTAACAGGGGCAGAGACCAGCAGAAAAGGACGTACAAAACTCAGGGACATCTGTTACATTCTGGGTCATGCATCAGGGCTGCTTTCAGGTGATGACTTTATTTGGGCAGTACAGAAGCATTCATCAATGTAGTGGTTGTTTCAGACAACTAAAGCTAGAAAAGTGAAAAAAAAATGAGAATTATACTTTTAGATGAAGTGCAGTTTTTGAGATGAATAATTTTGTTTTGTTTTAACGTATTTTTTTTGTTTTGTTTTGTACAAGATCTCACTAGGCAGCTTGGATTTGTAGTGATCCTCCTGTTTTCAGCCTCCCCAGTCCTGGGATTACAGGAATGCACTACCACGCCCAGACTTGGTCGCCAGTTCAAGGAACCTGGGAGTGGGGCCAGCATGGCATGTGGTGCCAGGGATGAAACCCGGGTCCCTGTGCTTGTCTAAGCAGGTGCTTAGTCCACTGAGCTATCTCGCCAGCCCAAGTTTGTTTTGTTTTGATAATCAAATGAAGACAATATTTGGAGAATCATAGCTACCATCAGCATTGAAGCAATTCTAAGAGTCACACAAAATGGAAAGACACTTTTCAGAACCCAAGCACAAGAATAACAAACTCTAGGAAGCTCTTCTGTTAACTATCCATAGAAGCAGTGATTTTAGTTTCATCAGTTCTGGTTCCCTACTGATCTTCTTGGAGCTGACTGGGGTTAAATTACAGGGGGAGAGAATGGTGATCATTTCTCTGGGTCATTAGGCTTTTTAGTTAAACTGGAAAATGTCCATATATGCTTACTATTCCAAGAAAATATTGTGTGACATTAACTAATGATCAAACTGGCAACCAGAATTTTTGGAGTGCTGAAACAGAAAAAACAAACAAAAACAAAACAAAAAAGCCCCAGAATTGTTTGATTGTTAACTTTAGTTATTTTCAAATTTCCTTTGACTTTTTGAAGCATAACTCATATAGAATAAAATTCTATTTTAACTGTACAGATGGATGAATTTTGAAAAATATGTGTTCTTATGTAACCACTACTCCAATTAAGACATGGAACATTTGTATTGAAAAGAATTTCTAATGACCATAGCAGACAAAACTTTCACCTACTCCAAGCCATCAGTCATTGATTTCAAACACTATTGTTTCATTTCTCTTTCCCAAAACTTCATATAAAGTGAACAATTAACTTTTTACATGTTTGTTGGTTTTAAGACTCATCTGTGCTATAGTATGAGCCAGTAAGTAACATTTTTTTTGTTGCTGAATAATACTCCAGTGTCTTCGTAAACTGTGTTTTCTGCTTGGTCTATGGAGGTCTGTGTTGTGTGGGACTACTCTAAATAAAGCTGCTATTAATATCAACATGAAGGTGTTGTGAAGGCCTAACTTTTCAAATCAGTTGGGTACTATGGAGCATGATTGCTGGTTTTTCTTTTTCTTTTTCTTTCTTTTTTTTTTTTAAGAAACTGTTAAGTTCTGTTTAGCAATTGCCCATCTTTCTCTACACCATTTTGAATTTCCACTGGCAACAAGTGAGAATTCTTGCTGCTCCACTTCTGTATTAACACTTGGTGCCTTTGTTTTGTTTTGTTTTAAGTCATTGTAACAGTTGTGTTCTGGTATTATGTTGCATCTCTTTTGGTTTTGTGGTGGTGGAGACCACATCCAGTGCTTGGCACCAGAGAGATGAATGCTTTAAAGTCGAGTAATATCCCCACTCCTCTCGTAGTTATTTTACTTATCTTACAATTCTTTCCTTTTCCAGTTTATTGGAACAGAAATAGAATGGGTCAAAGACAATGGGTGGCTCCTAGAATCCCTAGAAAGATTGGAGAGGGAGCTCAGAAAACAGGGGCAAGAGCAGCAGGCAGGGCCTTGGGAAAATTATTTCATTAAATCACCTTGGAGAGGATGTGGTCACAGCTATCACTGAACACTGGCTGCGTCAGTGTGTCCCACTGTCTCTGCCTCTTCACTTCCATCTGTGGATCCCAGATGTTGGCCCTGATCTTGTAATTATTGCTTGTAAATGTGCTGTGACTTTCTCTAGCACTTCTGGTCCAGGGAGCAAAGAGGAAAGGAGGAAGATGCTGAGGCTCCATAATTTCCTTTGAAGACCTGCCCCAAATGACCTAATGGCCTCTCTAGACCCCTCTTCCAAAAAGATTTCACTATTTCCTAATAGCACAACTCTGGGACCATGACTGACACATAGGCTTTGGGGAGCTGGCCAAGATCCCAGACTGCCTAACAAAGGGTATGGCAAAAGGATGAAATAAGAAACAGAGACAAATTTAGTAATCCATGAAATGGAGCTGGGAGGTCAGTGCCTCAGGATGAGTAGAGATTTATCTTGCAATTTTGCAATAGAAAAAAATATGTTGAGAACCTTTTCATATGATTATTAACAATCTGTGTATCTTCTTTGGTGAAGCGTTTCTCCAGATCTTTTGCTCACTTTTTCTTTTTGGCTTGATTCCCTTCTCACTATTGAATTTTCAGAGATATTGTATACTTCATACACAGTTCCTTTATTGAAGGTACTTTGCCCCAAACTGTGGTTTGTCTTTTCATTCTCTGGGGATGATTTTATGGAGCAATAGTTTTTAATTTTAATATTCTGGTATAACATTTCAAGTCATCTAATTATTTTTGTTAAGCCTATTTTTGAGTTATTTTCTTTGTTATACACTAGAATTTAATGAAGATTGTTTAGAAAAATGGAAAATCTCACCAGGCATGATCATGCATGCCTACAACCTAGTACTTGAGATGTTGAGGTAGGATCACTGTGCTTCAAGGCCAGTGTGGGCTTCATAACAACCTCAAGGTCTGACTGAACTACACAGTTTAGAAAAAAATACATGTAAATTCTCAATTCTGCACACCTAAAGATTCATGTCTAGCATTCAAGTTGAGGACCTTAAATCTGGATTTTGAACACACTCACACAGGATTATGGTGCCAGTTTTGCATTTATCATTTCAAAACCTGTTGGTTTTTCACTAAATGAGGATTTAATTATTCCTCTTTTGTTGTTTTAAATTCTCATCTTGCCAGTGTATGTGAATTGAAAAATAGTATTTTATTTTCTATTGAATGGGACAAATAATTAAATTGCTCTGAAATTGAATAAGTAGCATGACAGGTCATGGTAGGCAGGATGGACATCAAATATGTCCATGACCTAATTTCTGGACCATTTGTGGCTGCTCCATCTTTTCCTCAAATCTTAGGAACATCAATACATCAGGCTCTTCAGAGAGATTAAATGTATGCTATTTAATCTGTTCTTCAGATTTTATTTGTTCGAAACTTAATCTCCAAGGCCATACATTAATGATGTAGCGAGTGAGGTCTTTGGGAGGTGATTGGGTTAATTTATTCATGGATTAGTGGATTAACAGATGAGTGAGTTACCATGGGACTGGATTTGTTACAAAAGTGAGCTTCTCTGGCAGTGCTGCTGTTTCTCACCACGTGATGTCCTCCACCATGGCCTGACCTAGCAGGAAGTCCCTCACAGTGCTGACACAAGGCTCTCAGATGACCCAGCCTCCAGAAACAGGAGCCAAGGAAGAATATTTAGAGGCAAGTAATCTGCAAGTACAAGAGAGAAATGACTGAAATAGGAGGTGACAAATCCTTTTTAATAAAACCAGAGAGCCCATAGGAAACACAGTGATGCTATGTTTCAATTGTAGACTCAAAAGCCTAAATATTATTATAGTAGAAAGGTATTATTTCAGAAAGATTCATGAATTTGAGCTTTTTTCTAGTTGAGGGGGTCTAGTGAAATTTATGCAAGGCTTTTAAAATTTTTTTAAATTCTTATTCATTTTAATGAGAAAAAAAGATAAAACAGCAATGAAACAGTTTTAAAACATTAGGACATTTATAGTAATTAATATATTTCATATTATTTCATATTGTTGTC
>NW_004524696.1:888379-895595 GCF_000260255.1 Octodon degus | reverse complement strand
AGAGAGAACATGAAAGTAAAGAACACCCTAAGACTCCAAAATTGTACTTCAATGAAGTTGCCTGACAAAAGCCCTCAGCTGGTGATATTTGAACTTTGGATCTGTTGAGATTTAGATGACCAATTAGACACAGAGAACTTGGAAAGGAGTAAATGTAATTAAGGTTCAGAAAGGATGTGAATGTCCAAGGTCAGAGACAGGTTATGGCAGGGAGCATGGTCCTCTAAACATACCCATGCTGTAATCCAGGGACTTGTGAACACAAGTGAAGGCTTTATGCTACATAGTAAAAAATGACTTTAGAGATGTAATTACATTTCTGAGCATAGGAAAACTGCCCTAGGTTATCTAGGTTTACTCCTTTCCCAGTTCTCCATGTCTAATTGGTCATCTAAATCCACATGAGCTCTGGCATTGGAGAGGTGCTGCAGACGGCAAGTCAAGAGGCTCCAAGGGTCAGAGGGACCTCCTCTGTCCTTGCTGGAAGGGCCTGCATAGAAGATGGGCAGCCTTCAGAGAAAGTGGATCTCAGAAGATAGCCACCAAGCAATTTCAGTCCTAAATCTTCCAGAAACTGTTTGATGTGGTCATGCTTTGAAAGAGTTGGGCTGTTGTTTCTTTGTCTCAGCATCATATGACCTTTAGGTAAGTGACCAACCAAACCTACTCAGACCTCCAACCATACACAAAATGCTCTGAAAGAATGTCTGTCTTTTAACCTGAAGAGAAAATCTTGGAAAGGCTTCTACTAAAATGTGACTCTTATCCTGAATAAATATGAGGTTCATATTTATATTTAAAATGCTAAAATTCTTATTTATTGAATGGGAAAAGAAAGGTGCTAGTAAGTGAACAGAGAAATGTTTTTTATGAGTATTTTAATAATACAAATAGATCTTACAGGTAGTTTAACAGGTTTGCTTAAGCATTTTGTAGTAATAAGAGCTATTGTTATGGCCATTGATTTTTGTCCTTCTAGAATGGGAATGTAGTCTCAGAAAACTAGTGTCTGAGTTCTGAATGCTTCTCATTTCCTTATTCCACTGCCCAAGTGTTTGGGTTGGGGTGAGGTTTTATAGCAGCAACTTATCAAAAATATTGCATTAACCTTCAATCATCTTTTCCTTCCGAGTGACTTATTCCACAAACTCTTAAATCAGCTGAAAATGGGAATCTTGACATCTTTCTAATACAATTCCCTCAAATCATAAAAAAGGGGCAAGTCACTCCAGTAGAGTGGGAGAGCTACCATTATAAATCCTGCCAGTGATGGTAGGATGCTAAGATTAGGTCTCCTGGGATTGCCATTATATGCAAGGTGAAACTATTTTTCATAACTTCCAAGCATTTATTCCCATATATCACTGAGTCTTTGCTGAAGGCCGGGAGATGATGTCCAAGCAGAAGGCAAAGCCTGGAGCTCTTTAGAAAAACAAAAGTCAGTCTGTCCTTCCTCATTTCCCCCTTATCCATCCAGGCTTGAGAAGGTTAAAATGAATATTACTCAAAACCTGATACAGAGAGACCGAATTTCAATAGATTGTTATGTCCCTGAATTGGAGGGTATTAAGAATGATAGTTATTTAAAGGTTGATACCAAACCCTTTCTCTTGACTTTTCCTCTGCCAATCCTTCCAAACAAGCATAATCATGAGATTTGATCTAACTGCTGCCTCCTCTTTTTCTTTAATTTTTTTCAGTTATGTATTTGGTCTAGGGTCTCACTATACAGCTCAGACTCCTAGTGATCTTCCTGTTTCAAGCCTCCCCAGCACTGGGATTACAGGCATGCACCACCAGGCCTGGACTGCGTCACCAGCACAGTGCGCCCTGGGGACGGTGCCACCATGGCATGCAGGTGCCTCCTTTCTTTTTGTATTTTAATTTCTCAGTTTTTGCAAATAAGTCTGCCTAGTAAGCACAGCCTTTGCTGTTGTTTAGTGAGCCTCTATCAAGGCCCTTAAATTTGAGATGGAAATTAAGTATCTTCTCATATGCATTTTGATAATTTTTGACCATGTTAATATCACTAAAATGCCTTCACATTATCTATGGCAGATACTTTTCTCATACCAGAAATAAATTTCAGTGACTACTGGTGTATCATTCAGTGTTTACTAGAGAAACAAATATAACACAACATACACAAATATACATGAATTTACAAGATTGGCTTATGACAGTCAACCACAGAATTGGATGAGGAAGTGCTCAGAGGGCGTCTGCACATTGGAGACCAAAGGATTCAGCCCAAGGTCTGGAGCTCACTACAATGTCCACATGCAAGTGTGTATCAGAAGACCAGTGGATTTATACTTTCTGGAAGGCTGAAGGATCCAAAACAGAATCCGCAGTCTTCAGAGGTGATGTGCAAGCTAAAGGTGAAAAATGGACCTTCTCAGAAGAACAGAAACCAATCTGACCTTTCTCACTTCTTTTTCATAGCATCAAGTTAACCAGCGGCCCTAGGGTGCATCTTCTAAACCCTAGGGTGTAGAATTGATGAGCTGATTTAGTTAAGTTAGTTAAGTTTCCAAACCTCTCAATGCATACTGTCAACCATTACAACTCTACCAATGCCTGTGTAAATGCATACTCAACCATTACAACTGGGGAAAAGTGAATTCTTATAATTTTTCCAAAAAAGTGGTTCTTGATGACAAATAACGTTGTCTTAAAGATCCAGAGTTATTTATCTCATTAAGGGAAGCATCAATTGCAGGCATCTTTGTTATATCTTGTGGCTGAAATAAACAGTGGCTGTTGATCTGCAATATTGCCTTAATGTTGTTAAGCTGCATCATGATTTTCTGGCATCTGTCTTACACAGAAGTTTTTGCAACTCTACCAATGCCTGTGTAAATGCATACTGTCAACCAAAATAATTTATCAAATCATAGGATATGTGCAAATGCCAAGGGCAGTGGATGGTGTGGATGATGGAAGAGGAGGCCTTCTTGTCTTGAAAGAACTAGTAGGGGTACTTAGCCTTAAGACAAATCTCATATAGTTGATTATTTCTCATGAAATTAATTTAGTCTTAAAATAAATGTTTCAGTTTTCCCAGTAGTTTATCCTTATTTAATAAGGTATAATTAATATGATTTTATGAGTGAATGAAGGAAGTGTGTTTGTAGCAAGCAGTTACATGCTACAGTATCCCTCCTGAGAGCATCTTAAAGTTTTTCCCCCAGAATGAAAGGTGATTTCTCTTAGGTCAACTTGGAGTCTCATAAGAAGCACTTGCAAAGCTCAGGATTGAGATGAGTTGTCTTTCCTCTACTTTCTGACAGTCTGCTTCAGTTTTCACCTACTGTAGTAACTGAATTGTGGAACAGCAGGATGTTCTGAACCTGAGCTCTCTTTTCAACTGCTCTTACTGACTTCTATTTTATACCTGCCTCTGCATTTCTATTCTGTAGCACTGGATGTATGTGCTGCATATGCTTAGTGTGGTCTCTTGAACAGTACATCTGGCTTTGTTTCCAAACTATAATTTATAGCTTAAGCTAAACTGGTGTCTGATCCTCCTCACTTGGAATATAAAAGTGAAGCTTTCAACTTTTTACCTCAACTGTGAAGAGCCAGATACACCTGTCATTGACATTTAATTAATTTTTAACTTTTAACAGTTAATGTTTCTATTTGCATTTCCCCCTTAAGTTGTATCCAGCAGATTGACTGTTAGTATATAAGATTTAGAATTTACAAAGACTTCAATGAAGATTTAGGATTTTAAATTTGTGAAAACTGTAAAAAGCTATAAAACTGTGGAAAAGATTTAGAACGATGGAAACATGCCTTGCTATGACACTTATGAGGTCCTTAGAAGACAACACAGGTATAAATATCTTCTAAATCATTACATAAGAAAGAGGTAACCAACACAAAAATGGCAGTGCATATTTTTGTTGGATATCAGTACACTTAAGATGTTTTCTTGACTGATAATTATCAAGTACTGGGTACCATTTTTCTTTTCTTTTTGGAACTGGGGACTGAACTCAGGCCCTTGCGCTTGCCAGGCAAGCACTTATTCTACTGAACCATCTCCCCAGCCTCTGGATACCATTTTTCTTTGCTCTTTCCCCATCCTCTCACTGTCTTCTCCATAAAGGATAGGAAGTGCAGGGTGTAATTCCTTGACTTAGCTCTGTTGGCCTCTCTGGCCAATGACACCCATCATGGCTCTTGCTCCTCCATACCAACCAATGGGCTCTGCCTGCTGACAACATTCATGCTCTTCCTGTGCCTAGGGGCAGCATTCACTTTCTGGGAAGAAAGCCCATCTATTTTATTCCACTGTTGCAATAAAGCTGATATTTTGTTCCCCAACTTTTTCATCTATTCTTTAATTGTTCCCACACTTGAGAAAAATTTATCACAGTTCAAACTTAAATAGACACATCAGGGATGGTTAGATTATCATTTCTTCAGAAAGAATGGTTTGCTGAACCTGCATCTATTGGAGACCAATGCTCTGGACCCTTGAAAGAAACTTGGAACATTGAATTTAAAGTCCCCCTGCATCATGAGGGCCCAGTTTTCAGGGCAGCCCCACACTGACCACATTTGTACAGATTAGTGGATAAAATGAAAATGTCAGCTTACTTATTTTATAATAAATATTTATATTGTATTTTTTCTAAAAATAAATCTTGCGTGTTTATATCTGATAGCCTGAGCAACTAATTTGAAGATAGCATCATATATGACACAGCAACCACTATTGCACTCCTATTACTTTGTTTAGTGAAATTTTGTATCATTTTTAATGTGTTTTTTTTTCTATGACTATTTTGTATTGTGAAAAAAAGAGATGACCTGAAGTCTGCTTTGGTAGGTTGGCATGTTCTTTAATTTTAGCTCTGCCTTCTTAAGAGGCCAGAGTAGAATTCAAAGGCTTCTTGAAAGAATAGAAGGAAAGTAAGATTTGACTGTGTCTAAGTCACTTTTCTGTGACTATCACAAATTACTTGGGCCTGGGTAATTAATAAACAACAGAGATTTATTGTTCACAGTTCTTGAAGCAGGGAAATTCAAGATTGAGGGACCACCTCCAGCAAGGACCTTCCAGCTGCCTCATCCCATGGACACTAGATTTCTCCAAAAGCATGTGTCACCAGGCTGATGTGTCCCACCTGGCATTGAGAGCCTTGTTTGTAAAACTTCTCAGTGCTAAGAATCTTATTCACTTTTTTATTTTGACACTCTATGGTGATAGTTCCTATGTGATAAAGGCCTTGTTTGGACATATATATTAATTTCCCCATTTTTGTTAAGCCTTTTCATTCACATTAGCTTCTGTTGTCTTTGAGCTCCACAGTTCCCACTTGTGTTTCTTGGGAGGGTAGCTGCAGAAACAGAGAGTCCTGGAAGACTCTGAGAATTTAACTACATTCCATCAGGTATGGGGTGACTAGCAGGTGTGGGGGGTCACTGTACCAGCTGTTCCACGCCAAGTTTTAGATGTGACCTATAGGTGGATTTCTAACAGGTGACCAAGTTACTAACTACACCCAACTGAATTAAACTAGCATGGTTCTGGTGGGGGAGGCCCACCTGAGGATTGTTGCCAGCAACATAAAGGTAGAACAGGAGAAGCTGCCACAACACTGTTAGGGATGCAGTTTGGAGAAGCTGTTGGAGGCTGCTAGCTTTCTTGGGCTGTTCTGCTGGAGGACCTTGTCATGCTGGCTTTCCTAAAGAACTTTGGAGAAGCTTGGGTCCTCATCTTGTGCATCATTTCTTGGCTCTGAAGGGGAAGATGGTGCACTGCTCAGCCTCATGGAGAAGTTTGTTGTATTGGCTTTGCTGATTGGCTTTCCTCATTGATGGAGGAGCTTGGGATCTCACTGTTGCTGAGGAAGGCTGTGGTACTTTTGGGGGAGCTCTGGTGCTTATATTGAGTATTGCTCCCTGGCTCTAGTGTAGATCCTTCAGCGTGCTAGCACAGATCCTTCATCGCACTCACTTGGGCCTTTCCAGCACAGATCTGTGAAGCACATGAACATGAGACTTCGTTGTGGGCTCTAGGTTTCTACTTGGACTTCTGGTAGGCATTGTTATGAGTTTTAGGTTTCAAACTGGACTCTTGCAAGATATTAGGATCCAGGCCCTCAGCTGGATTCTTTAGTATTTAGTGTGTGGATAGATTTCCTGAACTAGTTGTATGTGATTCTTGAGTGATTTATTATAAAACATGTCCTGTACTATATTGTTCCCCTTGCAAAATCACCAAACCATGACATGACCCATATCATCTACAGGCTCCTTTGGTACTGAGCCAATGTCATCCTCTGAAAAGTTTTGCCTGGTGCACTATAGCTTGGCCTATCTTTCTACCCTGATGCTTCTTTTTCCACTATTTTGGAAAGAAATATTTTACTAGCATATAAGAACCACTGCTAAAAGCAAAGAGGCAGACAAAGTGAGGATCATGCAATGTTCCATTTCTTAGGGCCTTTTGGGCTGAGCATGTCCTGTGTTGCTATAAGAAGGGAGATTTCTGCACCCAAAGACAGGGGAAAAAGATTGTAAGTACATGCTTCATTAGACAAAGGCTGGCAGCAACTTGGCCTTTCTTTAAAAAATGGAACATTTATTCACCTTAAGTTAAGGAACTACTTGGGCCTCAATGACTGGCACAACAAGCTCAGCTAAATGTCTTAATGACTTTGTTTTATTGGGGTAGAATGCAAGCTGACCTCAACTTGTTGGACAAACTAGCAGCTCTAACCAAGACTGTTGTGGTTATGTCAAGCTGAATCTTTACCTCACTATCAGTTCTTTGCAGTGACATATTTGAATAGAACATGTCCCTAAAATCATGTTCCATAAGATTATAGAAGAGCACTGAAGCTTAATATGACAGGAAGGAGCAAGGAAGATGTGAGAAATAAACAGGGCAATGTGACTTAGATAGAGAACAGAGCTCTTGTTTTTCAGCCAGAGTCTACTGGCAAGAACCTGAGAAAGTGGATTTGTTTTGGGGTAGTAGTTCAGTCAATTAAAAATGAAAGGAGTGGATTAGAAAATTTCTAAGCTCTCTTTTATTTATATGGAAACAAAGACTCTGGAGCCAGTGTTTGATCATTAAGAGCAAATTTGATGGTCAAATAGGAAGCCAAGAGCAGTGGGTGGGCCTTGCTGGGTAAGAATTAGAGCTGAAAATCAGAGTCCTTTATCAAGATTCTGCAGAGAAATAGGACCAATA
>NW_004524696.1:879855-886223 GCF_000260255.1 Octodon degus | reverse complement strand
AAAAAAAAATCTATTATGTCCAAGAAAGGAATATTGCAATCTGAAATCTAAATCTGATTGTACCATAGACTTTTAAATAAACACATGATTAAAAGCTATTTTTTTGTGAGTCTAAAATCCCAGCAATGTTGTCAATGTTCAGATATTATCAGCCATGTTATTTCATGCCTGATTATGGCCTCTCATGCCAGAAGGTGCACTGTTCAGACATCATAAAATCTAAAAGGCAATGGCTCCTCGAAATGAACATGGAAATATTGTAAAAGATGTGTGCTATTTTAAAATAGACATTGCAATACATCTAGGTCCCAATGTACTCATTTAGGTTTACAAGTCACCCAGAAATGATACTTGTGGATATTCATTAAAGAAAAATCTACAGAAAAATATTATAATCTCTCTCTTTTCCTTTTATGGTAATAAGCTCCACTAAGAGATTCTTGAAGCTAGATGTCACTTGAAGAGATTTTTTCTTTAGCTTCAATTAGGAAAACAATTCAGAGCACCAAACCATGAGTCCTCAGATACAGGTAACATTCACACCACAAAGGTCATGCATTTGTGCTGTAGGAGAAGAAAGTAGTGCTAAAATTTGATTAGTAACAAATTGCATACAAGCTCAAAAAGATCAAACTAAGTAAAAGTACCTTGCCTGAAGGTGTTAATATGGTACAGCAAAGATATTTCTTCCTTCTTTCTTTCTTAAAAATTATCCTAAATATAAGAAGGGAAAGAAACAAAATGCACAACCCATCATTAATGAAACTAAGAAGGAACAGACACCTGTGGGTATCCTGATAGGGAAGAGCTGAATTGCCATGGACAAACTTGAGAAAGCTCAAGGAGGGGAAGTTGTACACATGGGCTCCAATAGAGTTTCCACTGGAGATCTCAGATATAAGGGAGGGTGGGTGAGGGCTGCTGAATGATAGGAGGAGCACGGAGGACAGTCTGCATTTTAACATTTTTAAAAAAAATCTTTTATTTATTTATTTGGTATAGAGTCTTACTACATAGCTCGGACTCATAGTGATCCTTCTATCTCAGCTTCCCCAGCACTGGGATTATGGGCAATTTCAGTGGCTAACATGGCACACCATGATTCCAGGACCTACACAGCATGCAGTACTGGGGATTGAACTCCAGTCCTTGTACTTGCCAAGCAGGTACTAAGACCTCTGAGCTATCTTCCCTCCCCCAAGTCTACATTTTGAATAACAAAATCTCCCATTTTTTTCCACCCAGTGCCATTATACAGCCAGAATGATATTCTTTAGCTAAGAAGTAGGAATATCCACATCCCGTGGAGATGTTACAGACAGCCAAATTAGATAGAAATATTATAAGCGTCAGACAGGGTCAGGCCCTCAAAGGAGGTAGCACAGAAAATGAGATAGATACCTTACAACTGTGGGAGGGACTGATGCTCTTGCTGTGAGCCAGACCTAAAGCTGAAAGATCAAACAAATGCTAACCTCCCTAAAGATTAGCATTTGGGACTGATTTTCACCCTGAGAAAGTTAGGAAAAATCATTATCTGATGGCTGCCAGATAAAGTCCTGTTTTATATTCATGCCCACTTGCTATGTGACTCACTTCCCCATTTGGTCCTGGACTTAATCAATTTTACCTGAGCAATGGTCCTTGTAATCCCATTGGTTGACCATAGTTTTGTCCCACCCCACATCCACCTAAGTGAGTTCCCATTTTCTCCACCTTAGCCCTGCAAGGCTTTACACTATAAAAGTCCCTGGAAGAGATAGCTTCCTGTGGACAACCTGTTCAGGTCCCCCTCCTGTCCCTCTCTTGGACAGGAGCTTTCTTTCCCCCAATAAATATATTCTGCTCATAACTTCTATTTGTTCCTAAAATTCAATCTTTGGTTTTAGAGAACATGAACTCACCCAGGTCAGGTTGGGAAATCATTTTTCCCCTATATCATTTGGAGGCTCCCTGTATCATTTGGAGGTCACCCATACGAGATCAGTTTTTCTTACTATCTCAGAGAGACTGAAACATATCGAAGCAAAGACTTAGATGTTGCCAATTTGTCCCTAACAAAAAGTAGTCTGGCTGTTGTCCATTTGTTTACTGATCTGCAACTCTACTTGCACCAGCAACTTCCAATCATTTTAGAACTGGACCCTTAAATGTGAAGAGAAAAGCTAGGTGTGGTGGTGCATGCCTGTAATCCCAGTGCTAGGGGGGCTGAGAACAGGAGGATCACCAGGAGTCTGAGCTGCATAGTGAGTCCTACACCAAATACATTAAATAAATAAATAAATAAGAATATAATGATAAGAAAAGTCCTGAAAAATTTTCAAAGAAGATAGACAGCTAAACAATTCTAAAATGAAAAACAATGGATTTTTTTTTTTTTAGCAGCCTCATGGTATCTGCAAGACACAGGAAGAACCCTCAAAATTCTTATTTCAATCTATTTCAACAATCAATTCTTATTTCAAATGTCAAAGCTGAAACAGACTGTCATTCAAGAGTGAGTGTAAAACAAACAAATATTGAGATGGAAAAAAATGTCAAGAATTTACTTACTGCCTTTTCTTAGGAAACTGCTAGAAGATGTATTTCAATAAAATGAGAGGAGAAAATTTAAGAAAAAAGAAGAGATGGAGACAGGACAATGCAGATTAGGGGAGCAGCCCCTCAGTGGTCTTGGAAGCAGCCAGCCCACTCTGAGTGGACAGAACTGGAGGAAAGTAACAGAACTGACAGTATTTATTATGTACTTTACAGATGAAGAAAGAATATGGGAGGGTTTTGCTAATTGTCAAAGATTGTAGAAAGGCCTAGGAAATATTCAAAGACAATTAAAAATAATGATCAAATGATACACATATCAACTGTAGTTAAAGCAATAGGTGTCACAAAAGAAAAACATCATTGTATTTGTCCTTATAAGAAATAAAGAATTGCATTGTACAATAATATAAATACTGAATTTAGGCTAATCATAATACAAGAAATTATACTGAAAGTTTACAGAGACAAGAAAGCATGCAAGTATACTAAAATTCTCAGATTCTGATATTATGTAGTATTATTTAATGATAAGACAATCATTTTTATGTAGTTATTGTTAAGAAATATCAGAAAGCAGAAAGACACTAAAAGAAAAGTAGAACATGCAGTTCTCTAGGGGAATTGAAATTGAAGGAACTTTTTGTTGCATTTCATTTTTGTCATCTTTTTAGGGCTGTATCATGTTAAAATCAACTTACAGGCCTGGGGTGTAACTGCATGACTAGGCCCTGCTCAACATGCAGGAGCCTTGGCTTCTGCCTTCAGCAGCTCGTTTTCCTGAAGAAGTGACTTGCATGTAATAATCTAAATTAAACAAATATTAATAATAAATTAAAAGATCCAACTAGCATTTGTGACACTTCAATATATTGTAGTGGGGCTGGACTCATGAAAAACCATTACCTGGTCTAACACTGAAGTCACTCCTCATGGCAGAATCTGAAATCAGTATGGGTGACTTCTTTGCCTTGGACTGTAGCAAGCAGTGAAGTTCAACCAAATGCAAGCAAATGGATCCTTGAAGATCCTCCTAACCCCAGGTCTCCATTCCATATCAGAAAACTTGGACTGTGAATTGCTTATGAGTGTGATTTTAGCACCAGGTAAGCCTAGAGGGAAGAGTTTGTTGTGAGAGAGGAACAAAGGTGAGCAGCTGCAGGAGAACTTCCAGGGATTATGCCTCCCTCAGAGGTTGGGCTGACAGCCCGGCACAGAGGGAACATGGGGAGCCTCGGGGCCTTCAACAAAGTGCAGAAGTGGGCAGGGGATGAGCAGAGAAGGAGAATAACAGAACTACTCATGGATTCAGACTCCAAGTAATCACCGTAATGCACGAAAGTGTCTGTTGTTTAAGCCAAATCTTATCTCTTTAAATTAAAGCATAAACAGACATCCTATGACACAGCTTTTACTTTTTGTAAAATTCACTTTTTCTTTCCTTTGCAAAAACATATTTCTTTTTTCTCTCTTGTAGAATGTAGGCCTTTCAGAAACCATTGTTGGTTTTTTATTACTTCAGTTTAAAGTAATTAATTTTCCTCATATCATGTACGTGTTTAAACCACATTTAAGCACACAAATGTTTTATGTCTGGGTCACTAGCCAGCAGATGGTGAACTGGGGGAAGTTCGTTATTTTATTTTGAGATACACTGAGAACAGAGGAGTTTATTCCCTCTTCCCATCCTCTCACCTTCCTCAACTGAGACTTTGAAATGTGTTTAGATTCTAATGAAACCATCTCTATTATTTTTTAAAAGTTCTTTTTAGTTTTCTAATGCTCAATGTGAATTCTACTATATTCTGAGGTTATTTTTTTGTTAAACTTAATTTGCAGCATCTTCAGAGGAAACATATATTCATTAATAATGATGATGTTCATTTTCTGTCAGACATACAAACTTTTTAAAATCATTACTAAGATCAGGTGGAATTAGGTACAGGTAGTAGACCTTGGTGCCTGAGGAATTCTATTCTATAACTTCTTCCCCAGAGCAACTAATTCAGAGCTTATCTCTGATCATCTGTATTTAAATATGTTTGGTCTTGTTATATGACTTTAAAGTGTAGTTAAAGGATAAATCTTGCTCCTCTGGAAGGCTAACTCACAGCCTTCTTTTTCTTCACCTCTGCCCTTGAAATATGTACGCAGAAATTATTGGTTTTTAAAGAGCAACTCCATATGTAAATGCATCTGTAATGAACGTAACTTCTCGCACTGCATATGAACTTGCTTAAGATCTGATAATGGCATTTGCTGCATATTAATACAGGAAATAGTGCTTCATATAGTAAACGCTCTGAAAGTAATAAATTGGTTTTCTTTATGGAATTTAAATGAATTCCAAGTCAGTGTCTCCTGACTAAAAATGAAAAGTACCGTTTTCCTAAGAGTTTAAGAACATGCTGTCTGTCATTATGAACTTGTGGCACAAGTCTGTCTTGGTTTATTTATTTATTTATTTATTTATTTATTTATTTATATTTTTTGTGGTAGTGGGGATTGAACTCAGGATCCTGCATTTGCCAGGCAAGTGCTAATTTTACTGAGCTATCTCACTAACCACTCGTCTTGGGGTTTTTAAGGAAATTGTGTTGGCTCAGTTTCTGGAAAGCTTGGGAAACAAATGTGTGAGCATGATGTATAGTTTAATAGGACACAGTTACTTAGACTCCTAGAAATGTGTGGTTGCTAAAGTACAATGAGGACCATATTACGACCTAGCTCCTCCAAAGGAGATCCACACTTCTTCAGAGGCACTGAGGAAATGAAGAATGCTCCTGGTTCTCTTCTTTGTCTCCTATCTTATTGTGATCTTAAGCAACTTATTTAAGCACTTGAAACTCAATTTCACTGCCTAAGAATAGTTATCTTTCTGTTTCTTTGTGACTGGTGTTTTGAAGAATGGGGTATCACGATTTTTACATAGTAAAATGTGTTATTTTCTTTCATATTTAGTGTGGTTTAAAATTTGTAAAAGAATCTTCTTGGATAGAAGTCTTGATAAAGAAGTCCTTATAAATTATATTATAAAATGTTCAATGTTTTTATTTGACTTTATGATCTATACTCAATCTGTGATTTTTCTCTGTAATATGTATAAAATTTAAAATTTGTCTTCTATGTACATATCATTAGCACAGCAACACTTATTGATTTAATGATAGATTAACTGAAACTCTGTCTTTTACTTCTCTGCTGTGTTTTCTAAATTTATTTCAATGGATACAAACATAAAATGTTTTTCTTAAATGATACAAACATAAAAAGTTGTACCTATTAATGAGGTTATTCTGTTATGTTCTAAATAATGCATACATTGTGTAATGTTTAAATTTGGTTGGACATATTTATCTTCTCAAATGTTGTTATGAAGGTTTTCCCAAATACTCAGCTACTCAGGTATTGATACACAATACAGCAATGTTCAGAGGTGAGGCCTATACAGCTGAGGGAATCATGAAGTTATTAAGATCATCAATGACTTAATCCATTGATTAATTCCTTAACTGAATGGGATGTGAGGAGGTGGCCTCAAATTAGAGAAAACAGATCACTGTGAGAGTTCCCTTGAGGCATTGGTCTCTCCTTTTTTAAATTCCTTTTTCCATAATTTTATTGAGAAACAAATAGCAATGAGATGGTTTCAAATCAAATTGGTAGGACAGTTTCAAAAGTTAACACATTGCATACTCTCTTCCTAGAGGTTATTTGCTGTACAAGATGCAGACATGATATCTTATTTACAAACACCATTAGAACAAATCCCTCTATTAATTAAGAGAATGTAGCTATATATCTATCCTAACCATTTTGAATACACAGAT
>NW_004524696.1:874976-876550 GCF_000260255.1 Octodon degus | reverse complement strand
ATCTTTCATGCATTTTGGCTTTAGCTTAGTGCATGGTGATAGACCTGGGTCAAGTTTTAGTTTTTGCCATGTAGAGAGCCTGTTTTTCCAGCACCATTTTTTAAAGAGGCTATCTTCCTTCCAGTGAGTATGTTTGGCCCCTTTGTCAAAGATAAGGTGTTTGTATGGTCTTCAGTGTCTTGTAATCTATTCTATTGATCCTC
Organism: Octodon degus; assembly: GCF_000260255.1. Lineage (NCBI taxonomy): Eukaryota > Metazoa > Chordata > Mammalia > Rodentia > Octodontidae > Octodon > Octodon degus. The sequence goes on along the minus strand of NW_004524696.1, from coordinate 876,347 downwards.
AGGTCCATTTCGTTGCCAGTACCATGCTATTTTATCACAGTAGCCTTGTAGTATAATTTCAAGTCAGAATTGTTATGCCTCCTGCCTTGTCTTTATTGTCCAGGATCGCCTTTGCTATTCTAGGTCTTTTCTGGTTGCAAATAAATTTTAGGAATGATTTCTCTAGGTCTGTGAGGTATTCTGTTGGTAGTTTAGTAGGGATTGCATTAAATCTGTACAGCCATTTTGGGCATTGCTCTCTTCTTGTTCTCTTTCCCTCTCTTTTTTTCTGGTTCCTGATTATCATAAGGTAGGAACATTTCTTTCATTATATCCTTCAGCTACACTGTTTTTCCCTTGCTGTTGCCTGAAAATAATGGAACCAGTCCTCCAGAGAAACCATAAACCAAATTAAACTTTTTCTTTTTTTGTAACAGGCAGGATTGTTTATATTGCCCATAGAAGATGAAATTAAAAGGAATGACAGAACTTTTACTAATTAGCCAATGACCTATGTGTTCTTTTCCCCATTCGGGAAGACACAAAGATCCAGTTCATTGTCCCCTATCTGCTTTTATCATTTCTTTGCTGTGATGGCACCCGGGCAAGAATGTAGTGCCTCCATATCCTATATGCGTGAGGTCTTGTGCAGGAATGTTGTGCCTCCATATCCTATAGGTGTGAAGTCTGTGGCAGAGGGATTTATGGCTAAGCTTGGGCAAATAGTCTGTCTCTTATTGCCCTAAATGGGCCCTGTCCTCTCTTTATCTCTTATATGTTTGTGAAGTTCTGATGGATCAGGGGAAGGAGTGAGGAATGGTGCAATTTAGGCAAGACTGCTTCTGTGTACATATTTTAGGCAGGGGTTAAACTAAATTGAATCTTGCCTCAGTCTCCTCCACTTCTAAAAGTGAATAGGGTATTATGCTAGACACCGTCCCTTATGGTTTAACTTTATTTTCTTTGGTCACAATGACAAAAATCTGAGTAATATATGTGGTGAGAACTCTTTTGATGAAAATTACCTATTATTATCTCTAGTTAACTTGCAGTTCAATAGCATGCTAGAACTACTTGCTCCTTTCTAACTGCAACCTGGCACTTAATAATTAAACAAACATCTTTTACCCCTCCTCCAAATCTGTCCCCTATTTAAATGTAGGCTTAAGAGTATATCAAGTGATTTTGCAGGGTTAGGACTCAGGTTGAACTTTGTACTCTGTTCCGTAGGTTACTTTTGTTGGTACTCATTATATTTCTACATACATGTAAGAAATACTGCTATTTACCAGAATAAGGCCACCATTCTTGTTTTTCTGTTTCTTTAAAACTGTTGGATTTTTGTGCCTATATGTTATGCTCTGAGTAACTGCTTTTCAGTGTATTAACTAT
>NW_004524696.1:849091-874350 GCF_000260255.1 Octodon degus | reverse complement strand
GAATTCACATAAAATATATGACATATAAAAATAGTACTGAGAAGGGACTGCCAGAGTTGGCAGTCAGAACGAACACCACAGAGGCTGGGATCTGAAGCAGAATGAATTTTTGGGCAGAAACGTTTCCTACTCACTCTGCACTGGAGGGTGAGCTTGGTTGCCAGCGGCAAACAGCAAGCTGACGGTCCGAATCACAGGGCACAGGAGGTGGAGCCAGACAGCAAGGGCCCAGTGGCGAAGATGACAAGCGCCCCTTACACCCCTAAGCCCCTCGGTTGTGCCAAGTGCAGTAGCTGCTGTTTTTTTCTTTTCAATGTGGAAAAATATGTTCTACTAGCATCTTCCAATATCATGTTTTAAAGCTCTGCTCTTCATTTCCAGTGTCGTTTTTCTTCCTTTCAGATCATAAAGAAAAATAATGATAATTTTAGAACAATGAGTATTTACTGCACAAGTGTCTTGAAAAAGTAAACAAAAGGTATTTTCACAACTCTGCATGATATGTATGACTTATTAGTGTGTAGAGAAAGTTATGATGATATTCTGTGCTGCCTGTTTAGAATCTATCTCTATGTTGACTGGCTGTTAGTCAACACTCTTGTTTGAACTACAATAATTCAACACTGAGCTCAAGCAAAATTGTATGTGATTGGGTTGACTCTTCATACCACTGTGAAACTAATTTTTAAGGAATATAATATAGGAATATGATATAATTCTAGAAGTTCCATCCAATCTCACTCAGTATTGCAACTTATTTTCCTTTACAGATCAGGACAAGTGATTTCCTTAATTACCTTCTACAACTTCATACCCAACTAATCATTGTCCCTTTAAAGTTAATGCTTGTGAGGGCTAAATGCACCCCTGGAGATGTTTCAGGTCTGAACACGACATGGAGGTATGAGTGACACACAGATGTCAGCATACTGTTTTGAACATTCTTACATACAGTAAATGTTCATCATCGTAGAGTGAATTTGAGGTCTCAAAAACTTCAGAGTGATAACAATAAAAACAGCTATATTAAATAATGAGAATAGTGAAACAAAATGATTTTTTGGTTCAGTAAAATTAGGTAAATAAAAATAATGAATCTAATGTTTCATTATGTGGCTTGTATATTGTTCCATAAAAAGATTCTTCTAAGTGCCTCTCTGTAAGTAGCTTGGACAGCAACCACAGGACTACAAGGGTTTTTTTCCCCTAACTTATTGTGTTTTTTAATGTATGAGAAACAGAAGTTCTCATATTGCAAAGAGACATTAAAATAAACTTCCAACGTGCCTTAAATATGTGTTAACCTTTAATAAAATAAACAGGGACACTTCAGGGATGTCCATGCAATCTGAACTCAAAATAAAGGCAGCTCATTAGCAAATGACCTCTGCCTCTGAAGACACTACATTTAGATAAGTTTTCCCATTTTTTTCAGTCATAGTGGGAGAACATTTGGATTCCAAGTGATATCCAGCATTAGTACAATCAGATTCTCAGCAAATAAAAGTGACCAATTTTTTTTAAAAGACTAAGCAGAAATTTATTGACAGAATTCATTCATTCTTTTCATATACAAATTAAGCCCTGTGGACTTTTAAGATAATTTAGAAGTTTGCATTGTATAATGAATAAATGCAGATAAGGTAATTCATTTTTCCCTGTATTGGTTGAAATACAATTTTCTGTAATACATAATCCTGCAATTTATAATCTAGTCATTTTATTATATATATATATATATTAGACTTTATAGGCTTTTATAAAATGAATTGAATATTTGGCAATTATCTTTTTCTCCCTATAAGCTCCTTAATGCTTCCCAATCCCTGCCCCTGAGTGACCTTTATTGGGAAGTTGGCTTACTGCCACTTAGTAGGCATTAGCAACAGAACATGAGAGTCCCTTTGGCTCACTGACAGTGCAATCTCTTGTGCTACTCCCCATTGCCTTAGTGGTTCCATTTCAAAGTAAATCCTTTATGCTATGAGAAGATGAAAAGACAATGGACATAGAATTATTCTTCTAAAAGTTCTTTTAAACTTTACAGATGGAGTTTTGACTGATGTTGATATAAATAAAATTATACACATGTATGCACACAGATCTCTTTCCAAGTCAAATTTGGAAGAGAACACCCACATGAATCTCCACCTCACATATGTTTGGGGAGCATAAACCATAAATAACACCCATATTCACTAATATGTTAGCAATGATTAGAAGATTACTCACAAACCATTGATTCATGTAAATAATTTAAGTTGGATTCTCTTTTCAAAGGATAGCAGTAAAGGTCAGAATAAAACATTCTCAGGCCCACACATTTAACTAGTATACTTTATTAGGTCTGTGGCTTTTTATGAAGAAGTGCTTAATTTTTAAGAATGCATTAGTTCTTAACAAATAAAATTGTTTTATTTTTGACATAACAAGTAACAACATGTTGTAAATGCTAACACTTTTAAACTTCAATCCCTGAAAAAACATTTAAATTCAGAATATAAGTTACCAATCATTCACACAGAACATGTATTTCTGTAAGGAACTGTTTCAAGAATAAAAGTAAAGCCATCTTTTTTTAATTTATAAATTATCCATGGTGCAAGAAGCAATGGGACAGCATAAGCTTATTTGGTGGTGGAGTCCCAAGAGTCAAACACATTTTCATTACTCTCAGATCTGAGTTTCAAAGGTCTGAAGAGGCAGAGTATCTCAATCTATGAGGTCAAGGCAGAGAACAGAGGAACTTCACTAATTTGTATAAATTTTCTCCTTCATTTTACTTTCTCACATTGTTTTTAAATTTGTCCTATTTAAAAAAAATAAAATATGTATTCTTTGAAGCATTTCACTCTACCAGATGCTGGGAACACAATAATGAAAAAGAAAGACTTTGACCACTGTCTGTGATGACACCAGCTGTGTGGGGATATCTCAGACCATTAAAATGCAGAGTTAAAACTATGACCAGAGGAAAGGCATTGCACTCTGAAAGCATGGATGAGCAATCCCTCACCTAATCTTTGTGTGCAAAGTATAGCACAGGGGCCAGGTTTTCCTACAAGTTAACAAGCTGATACTTAAGGGTATATAAACATCTCAGCAAGACAAGAGTGTCCCAAGATATAGCAAGACCAGATTCGGAAGCCTGAAAGCAAGGTATAATGGTTTCTAGGGGGACCCAGAAACAATGGTGTAGCTGGAACTTAAACTATAGCATGGTTAATGACTGAAGAGTTTTGAGAACACAGGCTGTGGAATAAAAGAAGCAGTGAGAAAACAGATATTGGAGGTTGATAGGGGATACATCCGAAGACCTTTCGGTAGGACATGAAAAAGAAATTGAGGCTTTGAAAGTGATGGGCAATTACTAAAGAAGTTTTTAATTAGTCACTAATGCAAGAAAAAGCTCACTCTTTGAGCCTCCCTGTGCAGTAATTTCTCCACCACTATTTTCTTCATCCTTCAAGTGGAAGGGCTTTCAGATCTTTCATCAATGTAATCGCCTCTTCTGCATAAATATATCTGCTAATGTTATTCTGAAAATGAGCCCTGAACAGAATGAAATATTTAGATGGAATGTGTCATAGCTGAGGTTGTCACAAATTACTTTTATCTTTAACTGGGCATTAGTCATTCATTAGAGCAGGTGAAAATTATTGTGTCATTATTCATTCATTTTGTGCTTAGGGTAAACTAAAACACAATACACTTCTAAATAAGATTGATGTGTGGTCAAGTCTCGCTCAACACAGGTAAGCTTTCACATACTCCTGTTAAAGATCACTTCACTGGTTTTAGTACATCATTTATGTACCTCAAGATTGTTTTCAATCTTGCTTGTGTCACTTGAAGAACTTGCCATGTATCTCTGTTCATGTCAGTTGCAAATATAATATGGTAGATTCCTATATCTTTATTTAACTAGCCACTTTCCCCTGGAACTTCTTCCTCATACATAGGTTGATGAGAATAAATTTTATTATGTCTATTCAATTAATCACATACAAATCTTCTCTAGTATTTTTCAAACCAAATTTCCTCATTGATCCAAAATAATGTTATAAATAATTTGGCCCAATTTCTTGCTCAAATCAATTGATATTAATTTGGGATATTCTTCATATCTTCCAATATTGTATATCATTTAGAAGTGGTTTTACCAAGTAACTCATTCTGGTTTCGACTGTGAATTATTTTGCCCTAGCAACACTTCAGCAGCAACACAGTCTTAACATTTCATCGGGTATCAGCACCTACATTTCTGGTCTGCGGCTTCTGGGTCGCATTATTTCTTCCCCTCCAGAATTATCCATCTGACCTTTCTAGTCTTCTCATCATGTTCCTGTCCTGTAGCATTTTATTAAAGATTACTGAAGTGGTGTATCCTTTTATGGGAATCATCACATTGTGTTGTAATATGTGGGTAACTGTTTCCTAGCCTCCTCTTCCTATTTTTTTTCCTCCAGAACTGGGGATTGAACTCAGGCCATTGCACTTGCCAGGGAAGTGCTGATTCTACTGAGGCATCTCCCTGGCCCCTCTCCCTCCTTTTTTTCTAGCAGTAATTTTGCCATTGGTGCAATGAGAGCAAGACTATGTTGCTGTAAGTTGTTGTTGTAAGAATTATATAAGTTAATGTAGGATGAAGAATTTCAGCAGCATCTGGTGTGAGCCAAGTATCCAACAATGTGAGGCATGTGGTAGGAATGGATTTGAAAGCACTCAATATCCTTTATTTAACAGATGACTTCATTCTCTCAGACATTAGACTAGTCACATTTCCTATTTCAAAATACTTAATCTGTGACATGAAGATAGCAATAATTTCTAGTGTTTATCTTACAAAGTATCAAATATAACAAGGGAAAATGCTTTGATATCCATATATATGTTTGCAGCAATAGTGTATTCTGCCCTCGAGATGGCAGAATTCAAATTCCTGAATTCATTCACATGGAAGCATAATATAGTTTCAAGGGAACTATTTCAACCAGAATCACTTTTGTACAGAGAAAATAACCAGTTATATTTAGCTTTATCTGTAAAACTTAATTTGTCAACCAAATATACAAGTGAGATATCAGTGTGCAAATAGTCGTGGAAAGAAAAATGAAGAAACTATAATTGCTATAGCCCCGTATTTTTCTATTTTAATTCATAGCCATTGAAAAAAATCTGTTGTTAAATTGTCAAAAATATACTCACTTCATAAACAAGTGTTTTATTGTAAAGCCTCTATAAAGCAAAGAGTAAGTGATTTTAAAATAAATTTTAAACTGAAAGTATATTTTGCTATTTTCTCTTTTCACAGTCTCTGCAAGAGTTTGTTCATTTAGCAATTATTGTAAGTCTGTTTTATTAGAGGAGATAGCCCTGAACAAAAGAGATTGAAGAAATGCAAAGAATGGGCCGATATGAAGCTTAGTTCAATCACAAGGCTGTGTTTCATACGAAAGGGAACCCTGATCATTCACAGTGGCAGTAAATAGAGGTGCACCCTGGTAGGGTGACATAGGAAGCCTGATTATATATGAAACTCTTCTTCAGCTGCCAGCAATGCTGCCCTGGACTTTGGCGATGTCATTTGACAGATTATTATAAGAAAAATACAAGCTTAGAATTGTGGCTCAACACATCATAGCTAGAATCGTTCACTGCTTGCAGGAGCTCTCCCTAATGCAGCCATAAATAACAGATAAACAGACTAACCAAAAATCACAAGAGAAAAAACAGATATCACTTTGTTTTTAGTCTATTTTATCAGTAAGTGAGAAAATGATGGAGAACATACAGTTCTTCAAACCAAGAATCAAGTCCAGGGCTGGAACTACATTGGAGGGCATCTTTGGCCAGAACTATAAGAAAATAAAGCTGGCATTGTCAGCAGAATTTCTGCTCAGGTGTCCTATCCTTGAGTAGGCCTGGGGGCATGGCACTGCCAGGAACTGGTTCATCTTGGGTAAGGAATTTTGAGACTCATATGTCTTTATAAGCCTATCTGAAATTATTCTACTTGTGGCCTATTTGCCTGTCTTCATCCAGAACTGGGAGAAGTAGGTGTTTTGTGCTGAAGCGGTTCTGAAGCAGTTCTATGATTCTGTTTAGAGGGGTATGTCAGTGGCATGCAAATTGCTTTTGGGGTTCCTTCTAGTTTCCTGGCTGTTGTCTAGCTATCAATTCTTGAAAGTCTATGAAAGAGTCATGTAGCACAGATTTCTTTCTAGATATTTATTATTTTTGCTTTAGAAACTGATTGTCTATGACTAAAACTAATTCAGAAAGTGGTTAGGTTATGAAGATACATATATCTATATCTATATCTATATCTATATCTATATCTATATCTATATCTATATCTATCTATATATGTGTATGTGTGTGTGTGCTCATTTGTTTGTGTATGTCCATGTGCATGTGTGGCAACTTGTTTGAAAGCAAACATAGAGATAACAAAGCAAATAGCCTTCAAGCCCTCATTCAGAATTTAGAAAAGTTCTGTGTGGCAAAGTGAGTATCAAGTCTCCAAAGAGAAAGTTAATAAGACCCAGAAAAGAGTTCTCTGAAGAGATTTTATAAGTAGGGTGTGAAACTTATACCAGTTTATTCATCCTAATGAATACAAAATCAAGCTTCTTTCCTCCTTGCAACTTCTGTGTTGTCAGTATTTGGAGTTGTCCTTCCTCTCTGATGTAGGACAGGTGTATTCATTATATTCAAAAGGAAAATGTAACACAATAATTTATACCTGGATAAAGAAGGAAAAAATGGAGAGATTTCAAAGCACTGTGGAGCTGAGAGAATGGTATTGAATGTTGTGATAGGAAAGATGATTCTGTTTTTCAAATTCCCCAATTCCCTTCCCTCTTTTGAATCTCTTTCCATCCTTATGTAGAAAGATTTATTTCCATTTTACTCTGTTATAATTTTTTTCTTTTTGCTTTCCCTACCCCTCCCTAGTTCCCTTTCTTTCCTGCATTTACTTTCTATTTCACAATATCTATTGTACACTTTGGTCCTAATTTACACTTCTGGTTTCTCACACTAGAGAAACAATGTGATATTTACACATGCATGCCTGATTTATTTTACTTAAGAGTATGGTCTCAATGTGCATTCATCTACCTAGAAATATTTCAAAGTTATCTTTCTTTATGCCCAAGTAGTACTCCATTGTATAAAATACTTCCTTCTTATCCATTTATCAGTCAATGTGCATTGAGTTGTTTCCAAGATTTAGCTCTTACAAATGGTGCTGCTATAAACATGGGTGTACATATAGTTCTGTGGTATGATGCTTTTAATTCTCACAGGAAGATACTTTGAGAGGGAATAGCTTGGTTGAGTATGAGCTGTAGTCCTAGTTTTTCTGAGGAATCTCTATCTTGATTTCCAAGTGGATATAGTAGCCTGTACTTCCACCAATTTGGAAAAGTATTGCTTTCCCCCTACAGTACTTCCAGCATTTGTTATTGGTTTGTTTCTTGATGATAGTCATTCTTTTGGAAGTGAGATGGAATCTCGGTGTTGTTTTAATTTGAATCTTTCTAATGATCAGTGATATTAAACATTTTCCCCATGTATTTATTTTCCATTTTACTTCTTATCCTGAAAAAATGTATATTTCTCTCATATGACTGTTTATGAATTGGGTTTTTGAATTTAGGGGATTGATTTTTTTCAGTTCTTTATGTGTTCTAGATATTAGTCCTTTGTCTGAAGAGCAACTGTTGAAACTTTTTTCACACTCTGTGGATTGCTTTTTACTCAGTTGGTGATTTCTTTTGCTTTATGAAAACTTTTTAATAGAATGAGATTCCAATGGTTGACTCTTTGTACCATTTCTTGAGTGATCTGGATTTTTGTTCATGAAGTCTTTGCCTACACCTATGTCTTCAAGAGTTCTACCTATTTTCTCTTCCAGCAGGCTTAGTGTTTCTATTTTAATATTTATGTCTTTGGGCCACTTTGATTTTAATTTATGGTATGATGATAGGCATGAGTCAAGTTTTAGTCTTCAGCAAGTAGAAAGCCAATTCTTCCAGCACCATTTATTAAAGAGGTTATCTTTCTTGCCCCTTTGTCAAAAATCAGGTGACTGGGTGTGTTTGTAGTTGTTTCTATGACTTCCAATCTGTTTCATTGATTCTCAGGCCTTTTTTTAGCCAGTACAATTACTGTTTTTATCTTGCTGCCTTTGTAGTATAATTTCTTTGTCGTATAATTTAATGCACTCTGCTTTGGCATTGTTCCTTAGGATTGTTGTTGCTATTTTATGTCTCTTATGGTACCAAATGAAATTTAGGATTGTTCTTCTTTAATTATTTGAAATATTCTAATTGTACTTCAATTGGGATTTCATTAAGTCTGCATAATAATTTTGGGAGTATAGGCATTTTTACTATGTTGGTTTTTCCTACCCATGAACAAGATATATCTTTCATTTTTTGATATTCTCTTTTATTTTTCAGAGAAGTGTAATTTTCTTTGTTCTTTATTTTCTATTTTTATCCATTTTAATGAGAAGAAAAAGATAAAATAATAATGGAACAGTTTCAAAACAGGTTAGCACAGTTACACTAATTAATACATTGCATATTGTTGTCTTCATGGTAGTTATTCAGAGGACAAGATACAGACATGATATCTTGTCTAAGCAATATTAGCACAAACCTTTATTCTCAATGAACTAAGAGAAAGTAGCTGTATATCTATCCTATCAATCATATATATGTATATATATGTATATATATATATATATAATTTTTCACAACAAAACCGTACTTTATTTATATACCCATTTTTTGTTTTGTTTTGTCAGATTGGGTGTTCCATTGCATTTAGAGAAGCTGTATTTGGAGAATTCTTTAAAGGACCTTTTCATACTTGATGCCAGTCCAAAGATTGTAGAAATGAGAGTACTGTAATTTTCAATTTACATCCTTTGTTAAAATTTCAATTTACTTCATTTTACTTCTTTTAAAAGTTTGTTTCTAAGTATTTTATTTCTTTTTTATTCTACTGTGAAATTAGTTGTTTCATAATTTTTTCTCAGTGCATTTTTTGTTTGTGTGAGTATTGACTTTGTATAGAGATATGCTACTTAATTCACTTATTTATTTGATGGAGTTTCTGGGATCTTCTATGTAGAGTATCATGTCATCTTGAAACAATAATAATTTAAGTTCTTTCTTTCATGCCCTTCTTTTATTTCTTTCTCATGTCTAATTGTTCTGGTGAATGTTTCAAGAACTATATTGAATAGGAGTGATGATAGTGGACTTTGGGGGGGGGGTTGTGTGTGGCTCACACCACCCTGAGGGTGGGGCTCGCATGGCATGTGGTGCCGGGAATCCAACGGTGGGCCCCTGAGCCTGCCTAAGCTTTCTTAAGCAGGTGCTTTAGACTGTTGAGCTATCTTGCTGGTCCAGATCGTGGACATTTTTGTCTTGTTCTTGATTTTATAGTGAAAACATTTTCTTTTGACCATTTAGTAAGATGTTGGCTGGTATTTTGTCATAAATGGCCTTTCTCAGATTGAGATAAAGACCATGTGTTCTAACTTCCTGTAGGATTTTTCTCATGAATAAGTGTTGGACTTTGTCTAATGCTTTTCCTACATCTGTTGTGGTGATTATATGATTTCTGTGTTTGGCTCGACTTATATAATGTATTACATGTGTTAATTTGCACATGCTGAACTATCTCCGCATCCCTAAGATGAATCCTACCTGGTCATGATGGGTAATGTTAATGGTTTGCTACATTCTGTTTGCCAAGTTATTACATTTTCCATCTAGGTTCATTAGGGTGAAGAACCTGTAATGTTTTTTTTTTTTTTCTTGTTTGTTTATTTGTTTGGCTCTTTCATTGTTTTTATTTTATTTTATTTTATTTTTTCAAAGTTTTATTGATAAACAGATAGCAATGAGACAGCTTCAAATCAAATCGGAAGTACAGTTTCAACAAATAATACACTGCATATATTCTTCTTAGTGGTTAATTGCTGTACAAGATGTGGACTTGTGATCCTATTTACAAACACCATTAGAACAAATCATTCTATTCATTAAGAGAATGCAACTATATATCTATCCCAAACACTTTGAATACACAGATACAAAATGGACATTCATAGGTATACCCCATTTTTTCTAAGTTCCGTTATTGAATATTATAGGTGTGTAAACTCAGCAAAATAGTCTAAAACAGTCCAGTAGCCCATAATAGCATTGGATCTTCTGTTTAACTGGCAATGTCAGAAATTATTGACCTGAGTCCCCCACAGCTCAACTTAACCGCATGGCTTTATTTCCTATATTTTGTCTTCATACTTTTCTACTGGATGGTTAAGACCAAGGTAAAGCAGGACCTATGCAACAAGAGTTGTAGCTTTTTGGTCTGAGAAGGTCAGTGAAATGCCCTCAGGATTTATCATTGTTTTTGGCATAGGGCAATGCTTGATTCTAGGAATGACTTTTGGAATATTGGTTCTCTTTCAATTTTATTAGTTTCATCAGTAGTGACCTTTGTTCTTCTCTAAAGTGTTTGTATAATTCAGCAGTGAGTCCATCAGGACCTTGACTTTTCTTTGTAAGTTTTTAACTACATTTTCAATTTCATTTACTGATATTAGTGTATTTAGAATTTGTATCTCTGCTAGATTCAGTTTTTTTGTGCAATCTAGGAATCTGTCCATTTCTTCTGTATTTTCCATCTTATTACAGTACATGTTAATGAAGTAGATGATAGGTGTTCTCTGCCTTAATAAAAATATTTGCAAGATCATCATGGTGGTAAGCCAATATGTCACAGGCCACTGGATGCTATGTGCTATGGTCTGCCTTCCTCCTTCCTGGTCAAATTACAACTTCCTGCTCCCTTTTCACAATACCTTGTTTCCTTATTCTCACTCCTGCCCAATCATGGCCCAATCACTGTCTACCACATTATACAGATTGCTCCCTAAGCCCCACCTCCATCCTGGCCCTATGTAGCCTTTATTCCTCTGGCCAGGACCTCAGAAGCTCCATGTCTCTCTCTTTTCCTGTGGTCTTTCCCATCCCCACAATAGAGGCCTCTTTTATCTTTGTTGTCTCTTTGTTGTGCCAAAAAAACTAACATTTGGTGCAGTGATTCAGATCAAGCAGGCCATAAGGCCCACTAAGGGAGAAAACTATACCTCTCTTGGTCTGGCCCCATGCCAACCATCACTTTTCCTTTCTCCAGACATTTGCTGTTGCCAGCCCTCATTTACTACCATCCTCCCAGGTAAGCCTTTCTCTCCCTCTTTCCCCACAGTCCTCTGGGACATTCTTGGGACAACTGTGTCCCTACAGTCCTGGGTCAATTGTGTCCCTACAGGCCTCTGGGAAAACTGTGTGCCCACTGTCCTCTGGGACAGTCCCTCTGCCTTTCAGTGATAATCTGCGAATGTAGACTGGGCACTCATTCTCTTCTCACATCCTGGACTGAGTGATGACTCATTCTGGAAATCCAAGACTAGCTGTTTCAACCTCAGCCCTCTGGCTCACTTACAATTCAGCCACAAGAATAGGAAATACTAACTCCCATCCTCTAAAATACACTTCTTGGCTGTCTCTTGGCTAATATAAATTCCTTAAGGCTCAGAGATAGCATCAAGCCAAAACAGTTAAAACTTCTACTATCACAACAGCAAATGACCTCAAATCCCTTGAAAGCCTTTATTGCTCTCATGGCATGTCCTGCCTTGCTTGACCCCTCCTCAGGATGTTCATCCTGCTTTCACTCCTGCCCTGTGCCTGCAACCCATCCAGCCTCATCACTTTCAAACAAATGAGATCCCCCTACATTGCCACCACCCCTCCCCCCAGTCACTTTGCATACCAAAGTTTTCAAATCCTCCTCCTCCTCTGCTTGTCATGATTTGCTACAGTCTGATACTTCCACCTTCTCTCCTCTGCTCTCCCCTTAGCCCTTATCTCTTTCACCCTTCTCTCAGTCTGCTCTGCCCTCTTTTGTGAACTGGCACCCACAACCCTTGTCTCTTTTTCCTTCAAGTTTCACACTTTGGAACAAAGTACAGTACAAGAACAGCTAATAACACATTGTTCCCTGGCTGTATATGCTCCCTCCCTCTACAATCAGGTGCTCAAGGACAAAAGCCCACAGAATATAGGCGCTTATCTGTCCTGCTATCCCAGATGAGCCTGTTACTCACCCCTCCTTCAGCCACATGGGAATATGAACCCCCTTTCGTGTGGTGTCGCAGGCTATACCTAACTCAAGAAAAAATATAGTCTGTTCTTCTGGTTCAGTTCATCCATTAGCCTCAGCTATCTACTATAAGCTACAAAGTTAGAAGAGTCTACAAGAATAAATCTTAGTTGATGAAAGTTACTCAGAAAGCCTTTCATAATAGAGAGAATGCAGAATGGAAATATAGACTGAAAAAGAGAAAAAAAAATGATGCTAGCAGCGTATAGGAAGGAAGGCCAACCAGGATCCAAACTAGTGTGCAATTTTATTGCACTGTGGTTAAATCATATGTATGGGATAATTTCAATCTCTTATCATTTACTTAAGTATGGTATGTGATTCTATATTGGAATTTGTCTTAGAAGAATGTGCATTCTGATGTGTTGTGGAACACTCTGTAGACATATACTAAGTATTTATTCACAGGCTTGGTTTAGTTATATTTATTTGTTGGCTTTTTTTGTTTAATTGACATGCATGTCATGATAGTGGGGCAATAAGGTTCCAATTACAATTACATCAGTGCATATTTGACTTTTCATCCCCATTAATATTTGTTTTATGTAGTTCATGTACCAGTATTTAGTGTATGTATATTTATTATTATTGTCTCCTCTTCGTACAGTTTTCCCTTAATAAGGATGCAGTGACCTTCTTTATTCCTTTTCATCAGTCCTGGTTTGGAGTTCTCATTGTCTGAACATAGAATAGCTATTCCAGCTTTTCTCTGGGTTCATATGGAGTAATGTTTTTCTATCCTTTGACTTTCAGCTAATAAATTTCTTTTTTGAGCTAAATGTGTTTTGTTAAACTGGTATATGTTGGCTCATTCATCTCATATTATTTTCCTGCTGTTAGTTCCCCGTGTTTTTCCTCTTTTTAACTGCTGCCTCTGCCTGGTGGCTTCTTTCTATTGGTGCTCTTGGAATTGTGGCATTTCTTATTTCTTTCTAAAATAGTCTTATCTATTTCTAAAGTATCTCTTTCTAAAATATCAGAGCATTATGAGTAAAAAATTATCAAGTTTTAAAACTTTTATTCACATTTATCACTTTACCCATATAAATATATCTTTAGGACTCTTAAATTACATTTGTGTGCATGATGCTATTCATCAAGACTTGTGATGGTGATGATCAGGTGCTCTGCTGTTGTTAGGATGTGCTTTCTTTATTGTTTAACTAATTCTTCAATCATATCATTGCATGCTGCCTCCTGTCATCCAGCCAGTAGTCATTTGATCCTGCCTTGAGAGATATCAATGATGGAAAAAGTTTATGTATTAATGGGAGTTGCATATGGTATCTGATTTCCTTCTTTCCTATCATCTCCACATCCAAGTCACTAGCAGAGGTTTTTAATTCCATCAGGAACAATTTATATTTTTTATTTATTTTGTCCACTCATCTTGGCCTATTCTCATGGTCACTCTGTCAGTCTAGGTCACTAGGACTTTCATCTTGGTGTTGAACCAACCATTTCAGTGCTGTCGGCATCTCCCCTATTACCCCTTAGGGTCCCATCTTCACATGGAAGTACAGAATTTTTCAAACTATTCACTGTGACCTTGAGTCACAGCACATCTGGCCCCTCCTACATGCTGCATTTCATTTTCTCAGCAATGCTTCCAAATCCTGATATGCTCTTTCCCTATATTCCTGACATCAGCAGCACATTATCACCCATAGCTGTCACCAACAGTGTCATTTGTTTAGTGACATTTTCCCCATCCCTCTCTTACATGTATCTATACTTTTGTTATAGGCTATTTCCAAATATGCACTCCAAGAATAGGCTATGGGTGGTGGTTCTGATCCTGTGTCTCCTTGGGGTTATCTTTCTCCTTTCTAGTCTTATGTTGTCAGTTGGGTACTTAAGGTTCTCCCCAGTCTCTTCATGTAGGATCTGTGGCTCTGTGTGATGAGGATCTTTCCTAACCTTGGTACTAGAAATGTAAAAACTGTGGGGTAAAAAATAAATGTAACCACACATAGCACATAGCTTTATCAAGGAGTTCTTCATTGATTTATCTGATACTAGAAACACCATTAATTCCTAGACTGTAAAAGGTATCTTTATCATGACTTGGTTCCAAGTTTAAATTAGACACTGGATTTAGGATTATCCAAGATATTAGCTTTTCATGGGTGGTAGAAATATCTTACTGAAAAAAAATGATGAAAGGGGTAAAGAAGAGAGGGATTTTATAGTAGAAATGTTTTCTTTGTCTATTTGGTACAGTATATCACTACACAGATTGGACTCATAGTGATCCTCTTGTTTTTAGCCTCTCCAGCACTGGGATTACAGGTGTGCGCCACCACACCAGGACTTGGTCACCAGTTCACCACACCCAGGGGCGGGGCTGGCTTGGCATGCAGGGCTGGGGATCAAACCTTGGTCCTTGAGCTTGTCAAAGCAGGTGCTTAGTCTGCTGTGCTATCTTGCTGACCCTTAAGGTAGAAAAATGAGCTGGAAAGTCATATGGCATTATCATCAATCTAGAAGCCACAGAGAGGTGGTGGAGGTCATCAGAGATGAAAAACATATCTGTATGATAAATGGTGCAAAAATACTTTAGTCTTTGAAGAGACTGAAGTGAAGGAGATAGAAACAGCAGGAGAAAAGCTGAGAATCACAGAAACTTTCTTATTTTATAGAGAGACCATCAATGCCTTCATCTAATGCCATATCAAATGTGGAGTCTGTGAAGCACACATGTGTGCAGGGTATGCACAGATGTGACCTTCCATTTTACTTCTCTCTCCTGACCTTTCACACTCTAGAGAGCTAAGCTTCTTTAGATGCTCTTTCTCTGAACCTAGCCAGGCAAATCTTCAGGTTTAGCAATCATCCAGAGTACATGTGAATTGTACTCCTAGTGCTAGTCCATGGAGACCTCAGTCTAGAAACCCTGCTGGCTCAGATAGCATAAGTGATGACATCTCATTGGTCCGCAGAAATCTTTCTTCCTTACAACTAGAGCCCTTCTGAATACCATGTACAGAGTCTTCTCATTACCAGTCTTTCCTAGAGCATTTGGTTTTAAGAGCCCACAGTCTGGACCAGGTTGCTTCTTGGCTTAACCATGCCTGATCCTTTCTAAAAAGGGAGGTTTCTGCACTCTAATAATCTCATTCTTTGTTTGGCCTATTCTGTTTGGAGGTAGGAGAAAGTTTTGGCTCTTGAAGTTAACTCACAGAAGTGCCTAGATTTTTGTTTGGTTACTTTGTGAGTGTGATTTTAGATTTTATCTTCTTGTATGAATGTATAGCTATTTCAGTATCATGTTGGGAGAGCACATAGGACATTGCAGAGATAATACAACTTTAGGCCAAAATCCGAACATCCTCCTAACACAATCTGCAGAATCTATATAATTCAGAGTCCACTCTGTAAGGTTCCTTCCTTTGTTGTGAAAGAGAAGCAAGAGTGTCATGTTTGAGATTTTTGCAAGGCAAACATTATAGTACAGGACATGTTTGATAATATTAGTTTATAAGGAATCACCCAAGAATCATAGACAAGTGCAGAAAATCTATCCACACACTAAATACTAAAGATGCCAGCTAAGGGCCTGGATCCTGGTATCAGGCATGAGTTCAGATGAAGACCTATAGCTTGTAATAATGCCTCCCACAAGTCCAACCAGCGGCCTAGAACCCACAACAAAGTCTCATGCAGGCCTGTTTCATGGATCTGTGCTGGAAAGGCTGAAAGGTCAATGGTAGAAAGTGTGTGCCAGGGGGATGAAGGATTTGTACTAGCAAGCTGAGGTATCTGATCTAGAGCTAGCAAACAATGCTCTGGGTAAGCACCAGAACTTCCCCAAAGTCCCACAGCTGTCCTCAGCAACAGCAAGGTCCTAAGCTCCTCCAGCAATGACATAGGCTGAGTTCCCATCAGGAAAGCCAATGAAACAAGCTTCATGAGGCCGAGAAGTGCACCATCTTCCCCTATAGAGCCAGGAATCAATGTTGAAGATGGGGACAAAGCTTCTGTAAAGTTCATTGGGAAAGCTAGCATGATTAGGTCCTCCAGCAGAATAGCCCAAGAGAACTAGCACATTTCAACAGCTCCAACAGCTTCTCCAAACAGCATCCCTAACAGTGTTTTTGGCAGCTTCTTTTATTCCATCTTTTATGATGCTGGCAACAGTTCTCATATGGGCCTTCCATATCCAGCACCATGCTAGCTCAATTCAGCTGGGTGTAAGAATTTGACCACCAGTAAGCTATTTACTGCAAAGAGAAAAGTAAAGAACTATTTATTGCTTGGAATGGGAAGGCTGCTGAAGAGAAGCAAGGTCTTTTGGGGAGGAGGCAGGCAGACAAAGAATTTATCGAGCTGGGTTGGGGGTGGAGTTTTCATAGTGATAAGGTGTTGTAACAGGTGCTGACTGGGGAAGCCTTGGAGTGCTCAGAGAACAAAAGCAGAAGTTGAGGTTAACCAGGGTATCTGGATGGAAGATGGAAGTTTGTCTAGGATTGGCTTTTTGTTAGTCTCGGATCCCCACCCCACCTTGACTTGCTGCCTTGATGACCTGGCCGACTTGTATGCGAGCAGACCCATCAGTTTAAACCAGAGACAGCTAATAATCCTTTCTGTTGCTTTCACCATTTTGGAACAATTCTGAAAATGCAGACACATATAAAAATAGTTTTTATTTATTAGGGAAAAGTCATGTGCTACCTCAGATCCTCTCTTTTCCGCTTATCTCATATAAGACAAACACAGCTCTTCTTTCAATGAAAGTGCCTTTTTTGGTGTTTTCAGGAAATTATAGAACATATCTCAAGTTCAAAATCTTTCATAGTGTTGAAGTAAACGCTATGCTGGTCACAGTTAAACAAGGAGATGAAATATTACTGAAATGAAGGGGAATTAGATTTCCCCTTGCCCTAAAGTCCACTGAGATACTGAGCTTTTAAGAGCTGGAAAGTAGAATCACAGATCACTTGTGTTCATGGATTGCATACTGCAAGGAAAAGCAAACTTTCCCCTGTCTTGTGGATAGAAGGTAGTTTTACAACTTGCATGAAGGTGCACCCTGAAGTCAGGCTCCCAACCTCCCTCAGCAACTTTGAGAAAAGGGTATTGTATATTCCCTATGGTTCCTAAGTCTTTGGCAAAGATATTGGTGGCAAAACTGGCAAAAGGATTTTAAAAGCAGTTTATACCTTCAAAAACACTTACAATGAGGAATATTTAAAATACCTCTAAGAAAAAAAAGAGGTCCTATACTTACAAAGAAACCTGTCTAACATTAGTTCATTAAAGGGGTATATTAAGTATTCCTTGTAAACAGGAGGTCATCCAATAAATGGCAAATAGAGGAGAGTTTCTTATTAATTGTGTGTGTGTGTGTGTGTGTGTGTGTGTGTGTGTGTGTTTGTATCATTTAAACCATGAAAGCAACTATGGCTGTAAACTTAAAGGCTGTGGGGAGAATGGTGGTAATAATCTAAGCTTAATGGCATCTAAACTCCATTGGGAGTTTAGTATCATCCATGGGCACTTATGCTGAAGTAGTAGGTAATCCCTTGGGCTACTGAGATGCAAGTTGCAAAGTGGCAGCAATACTTTAGGACACAGCAAATCCTATCTTGCATCTAGTGGCCCATGGTACTGAGTGTGACCTGATCAAAGAGGTGGTGTCGGTGGTGGTGGTCTCATGCAGGTCTAGAGGTTCAAAACCTCCTGCTCTGACTGTCTGCCAGCCCTCTGAAATAGAGTTACACCATGTCCCAGAAATTGCGACCCTTTGGTGCCTTAAGTTAGACAAGCTGTAGTAAGCCATAGGACATGAATTTCACAGTATAATTTCTAAAGGTGTAATGGATACAACCATGGTGGGGGTAATAGAAGAAGGACCACCTAGAAATAATAATGACAAAGTATCCATGAAGCTCAGTAAGTCAGTCACAGTTAAGCAGGATTTTTTCTTTATATATATTTTTTCCAAAATATCTCAAATATCTTTCTGAGAATAAATAGAGCTTATATCTAGTAAAATCTGACAAGCTGTTAATACACAGGGTGTGATACATTTGCAGTTGATGAGTCTCTTTATTTGAGATGTCTAGTGTTGTGCAGCCTGGGCTCCTAGCATCTCACAAAACTTCTTTTTTAAAAAATAATTTTGAGAAACAAATAGCAATGAGATAGTTTCAAAACCAATTACTAGCACAGTTTCAATAATTAATACATTGCATGTTGTTGTCTTAGTGGTTACTCATTGTACAAGATGCAGACATGTTATCCTGTCTGAAACACTATTAGAACAAATCTTTCATTCTTTGAATTAAGAAACTGAAGCTGTATATCTATCCTATTTTTAATATACAGATACAAAATGGTTGTTCATTTCTATCACACTTTTTTGTTTACTTTACTCAGAGAAGGGTATTCCATTGTCATTTAAATATTGTAGGTGAATGAGTTCAGCAAAATATTCCAATACACTCCAGTAGTCCATAATAGTCGTGGGTTTTCTGTAAGACTGCAATGTCAGAAGTTGTTGACGTGAGCCTTTTATAGCTCAGCCTATTAATATGGCTTTACTTTTTATACTTTTCTGTTGGATGGTTAAGACTAAGATAAAGCAAGACCTATATAACAAGAAATCTAGCTTTTGTATCTAATAAGGTAAGTCAAATCCCCTCGGGATTTATACTGAAATCCTGTACTGCATTTTGCAGATCCTTTATCAGTGTCAGCCATGTAGATGAGTCACAGCCATTGCTTGGCCAATTTGCTGTCTATGAAAGCCTGAGAGAATGTTTTCTCACCATGTGACTTTCTTTAGGCACACTCTACGTCATCAATCACTTTCCTCTTTGGACCCATAATCTCCTTGATCAGATAATTTGGGACATCACTGAGTTACAGGATGTTACAGTACAGGTTGTCTTATGTCCTGAGTCCTCACTGACCTTGAGAGGCTAGGGCCAAAATGTTGGCTGTCCTTGCAGTCCTTCTTTTTCTCTAAATTTTTTGTCTGCAAACTTAGGTTGTTAACCCTCCAGAAGAGAAGCTTATTATTATTACCCTACAACATAGGCAATTGAGCTTAACCTCACTATCTGTCTGAATATCAAACATCTTAGGCACAACATGGAACAAGTATTTTACATCAAGTACTGATATGTTAAACTTTAAGTCCCTACAGAATATGAAGAAAAAAATTAAAACCATAAAAAATGTTAAAAAATGGGAATAAGCAGTTACATATTTTTACACAGAGATTTAGAAATCTAACCATATACAGCACTGTAGCAGGACAGGCATGATCCTGAGAATCTTCAGCATGTTTTTGGAAACTTGCAGTTAACTGGTAGCATTCTCACCCTGACTAACTATATATGCTGATACCTGTGAAATCAGCAACTGCACTGAAGATAGCAATCTGTAATGATAGGGTCATGCTTGGAATACCTGTCATTCTAGTCTTCTAAGTACATACTGTTTGTCATGACATACTGATTGCTACCATACTGTCTCTCAAGTAAAATTTTTTTTTTAAAAAAGGGTAATAAATGAAAATAAGAGACAAGAAAAAAAATGTCACAAAGCTTCTTAACCTGAGGAGCAGGGGGAAGGGCTGGTGAGATAGCACAGCAGACTAAGTGCCTGCTTTGGCAATTGCAGGGACCAGGGTTGATTACCCTTCCTGCATGCCATATCAGCCATGCCCCCAGGGAGGGCTGAGCCAGTGGCCGAGTCTAGGCATGGTGGCACATGCCTGTAATCACAGCACTCGGGAGGCTTTACACAGGTGCATTATTATGAGTCTGAGCTGTGTAGTGAGACACTCTACCAAATACATAAAATAAAAACAAAAGAAGTGCAGGGCAGTGACTGGTCCCATTGTGCAGAAGGTATATGGGATAGATTGGCTAGGGTACAAAAGGAGACCCATGTCCTGCACAAGGCATGTATCTAGCACTGCCAGGAGCTTTTTCTCTTGTTTTGTATGAGGCAGATCCTGGAGAGAAGAGGCACTGAGGCTGATATTTCGCTGGTGTGGCACAAGTGAGCCCATAGATATGCTTAGCTGGTGAGGTCTGCCATGAAACAGGATTCTCACACTTCCCTCTTACCTGATGTTAGCAAGGTAGCAGTGGGATGGCCACTCTGGAAATACAAATAGCAGGCAAACCACACTACTTGTATTGTATGGTGTGGACTTCACTGTGAACAGGTAGAATTAGGATTTCTTGGAGGATATTATGGTCTGTGTTACCTCCAGAATATTCATAAGAGATTTTCTAGGTACTCTTGTTTCTAGATTCTTTAACTGGTTGTACTGAGAACCCCAAGTCCTGAGAGCTACTATCAGAAGAACAACCCAGAAAGGCTACCTCACCAATGCTTCTGGACAGCAGCAGCTTTTTTTTTTTTTCTAACATCTTTTACAAGCTGTGATCTCTGCCAATCCTTTTATGTCTAGTTCAAATCTCTTCTTTTGCTGGACACTTGAAACTTTAATATATATTTGGTGTTAATCACAGTATTTCTTCTATTAAACATTTTATTCTGAAGGGCCCCAGAGAAACCGTGTAGAGGAACTTCAACCTCATCAATATAGAACTCTTTCAGAATGCTTTCAATTCTGAATATATGTAGGTTGGAGGTTATGTCTTATTTCTATTTATAGTCTTTAAAACAGTAAATATTTAATAAGGATTGAATTATTGTTCACCTGAATTTACAATCTTTCTGCCTCTCAAGGGAGTAATAATCCTAGCTATTTTCTTTTTTCCTTCAAATCAATAGAGGCCTTTTATTGTCTCATTAAAATATCACAGATTGGCATTAAAACCCAGAAGCTTTTCTCTGTGGCTGGATTAACTCTTGGATCTTACTCATTGGGCTGATGTTCTTTTTCAGAAGCATAGATACCATCCAAAAATTTTCCAATACCCTTATTTTTGACTATTGTGGTTTGCTGAATCAAAGCAGCTGAATCTGAAACAAGCTCAGTGCCATTTGCTTCAAGGATTAGCTCATTTTTCTGTGCTTGAGATACTGAGCAAGTAACACCTGTCCTCGTACAAATTCAGTGAATGTATTTTTCTCCCAAGAAATTTCGGATTTTGACAAGTGACTCAGTCTCCTGAATAACAATATTGATGGTGAAGCAAGCATATACAGACCTTACCTTGTTAAGCCCAGTGTAACACCCTTGACTGTGTTCTGTACATGACCACAGATTGTGCAGATGGTCGCCAGCTCCTTCCCATTTCCCCACCATTTGTCAACCCAGAGCCTCTTCTTTTTCTTCCCAAGGAGACTGAGTTCTACATTGATGAGGTTGAAGTCCCTCTGCAGGGTTTCTCTGGGGCCCTTCACAATAACTGTGCATCCCTTCAGAGTGATGTTGACATTTTCTGGAATGTCAACAGTCTGAATGCTGCGAATGGTCTGCATTCTCATGGAAGATGCAGCAAAGAGAGAATATCCCTAGTTATTTTCATGGAATACTCTTTAAAGAGTATTTCCATGTTTTCTGTTGTTCTGATACTGTTTTCATTTTGATTTTCTTCTTGAGTTTCAAGTTATGGCTTATCAATTTTATAGACCAGGAGTTGATAAGCTACTCAAGAGGCCACTCATATTTACTTTAGTTGCATATTTATACCCAATATACAATCTTAAAAATCAATATTACAATAATAATATTGAAAAGATAGTTTTACAAAGATACATAGATGAGTGCAAAATGGCTTTTTGCGGTAGCAAAAAAGTAGCAAGGCTGGGGGTAGCAATATTTTAGATGGGGTTACAGTGGGCCACTAGTCTGAAGGTGGCCTGAGATGGCAGTGGGGTTGTGGGCTATAAGGCAGTGATAAGTATCACCAAAGTAACTTGCTTCGTGATTTGCTAGTTAGGAGGTGAGCCTCACCACCCATTAGGATGAGAGAAGGATTTCCTAAGACATGAAACACTGGTGAGGAAAATATAGGGGACTGCTTTTGCTGATCCTTTTCTTGGCAGAAATTAGGAACTACAGTCAAGGTTTTAGATCGTTTGTTTGTTTGCTTTGGCAATGCTAGGCCTCCACAGGAGGCTGCAGCTTCCAGTCTTCCCCTCACTTTTTGTTTTTCAGTTTATGAGACACCCTGGGGGAAAGAACCACTGCTTAGGAGACAAAAGAGGTAAAGCCTAGCTGAACACATGGGTGTTCAGCTCAGGAAAATCACAAGGAAGTTTCATTTATGTCATAGGTGCCGTTCATGGTTCAACAGAGAAATAAAAGAAACAAACATAATTTCTTAAGCTTTAATAAAACTAACAGTAGAATAAAAATGTTCATTATTCTAAGATCAAGTCTTTCTTATAGCTTGTTATAAAAAAAAACTTGACAAAATCAAAGCTGGATATTCCCATTTTTGTTTCTTTTATTTTATAAGAAGTTGTCTACATCCTGGGAATCACTATCTACACCATGTTTCCAGTCAGGACAGTCTTATGGCCAATGATAGCCTCATTTCTGCCACTCTGCTCTCCTTCCTTCCAGTCCTGGATCTGCTGAGATCCTTTAGGCTTCTCCCAGGCCAGATGACTGAGTGCAAAGAGGATGAATTCTGGATTCCAGAGTTCCCTATTGTCTCAGTCAGTTTTTGTTATGGGGACACATTATCTGACACTTGCAACTTGAGGACAGAGAAGTTTATGTTTTTATAAGAAGTTGTCTACATAATAAAAGTCCATGGCTGGCAGCCCCAAGGTAGGACAGTGCTGCAGAGGGCATGGCAGAGAAGACCTGCTCAATTCCTGGCATTCAGGAAGCTGAGGGTGAAGAGGCAGGGAGATACATCCTTCCAGGTCACACTGACAGTGACTTCGTCTTCTAATTAGAGCCCGCCTGCAAAGAGCACATTTAGCTCTAAACTCATCCCTGGATAATCCACTGATAAGTATAGAACTTCCCAAGCCAAACACCTTCCAGAACTGTTGGCTCTGAAAGCATGCATTTTCAGGTCATTTTTGACGTATACCCAAACTCCTGTCCTATATCCTAGCAGGCACTTTGGTCTTTGATTACTGCTCCCCTTTTTACTGCTGCTATTCTAGTTTAAGCCACATCTTTTATACCTAAACTTACCTTTATGTTTCATGTACTTTTCCCTGAAAGGCTAGTAAAGCACTCTTGGGAGGTGTGTCACTGTTAGACTGATGTCTATACAGGATCACCGCTAGACACCGAACCCAATCCTGCTTTTAGATTTACTGTTGTTACTCATCCCTCAAAGGTCCTTTCCCCAAGAGATCTTCCCTGATCCCTGGACACAGTTTCCCCAGCTCACCTGCCTTTCACCACCATAACCCTTAACATTTCCTTCCAATGACCTTGCTAGTATGTAAAATTATCTTCACTTGGTTCTTTAGTTCTTTATTGTTTGTTACAGTCTAAGCATCATAAAAGCAGAGACCTTAGAACTGGTTCATGGTGGGAAGCCCAATGTCTAGTTGGGTATTTTTTGTGTAACTGGCAATTCATGAATAGTCCTTGAATCAATAATTAAAGAGAATGAATGAGGCAGTATGGACTCGGAGTCATATCTCTACAGATATCTATTTGTTTTCATCAGGGATTGAACTCAGGATCTTGCACTTCCCAGGCAGGCACTTATGCCACTGAACCATCTCCCTGGCTTTGCAGTTTTACTGTGTAGTTGTATTACAGTCTTTGGAAGGTCTTTGAGTTTCAGACTTCTTTTTCTTCTCTTCTTCTTTCTTTTTCTTACAGTACTGAGGATTAAAACAGGAATCTTCACACTAAGCAATAGCTCCAGCCTTTTGCTTTTTAAATTTTGTATTCTGGGACAGGGTCTCACTAAGTGGTTAAATTGCCCAGGCTGGGCTTGAATTTAGGAATGCCCTGCCTCAGTTTTTTCCATGACTGTAGGCATTTACCACCACACTTAGCTTTTTTTTTTTTTTGTCTATAAAATGGTACTATGTGTTCTCACTTGGCAAACATTGATTGCACTATTTGTGGAAGCCTTATCCCTAAGAACTATGCTTTGCATGAGTGTGTGTGTGTGTGTGTGTGTGTGTGTGTGTGTGTGTGAATTCAATCCAGGCCTTTGTGCATGCTAGCTAAGTGCTCTGACCCTGTGCTATGATTTTAAAAATATTTTTTATGCTGTAGTTGGGATCTATGACACAAGAGTGATGGAGTTAGTATAGTCCAAACTCAGATATAGACATATGTGTGACTTTTAGGTCAATGATTAATTCATAAGTAATTCATACTACTGAAAGAGACTTTTCACTGTGGAGCTGATGATTGCACCCTATCAGACATGTCATCAAGATTTTAGACTATGTTGTATTCCTTTTTCTTTATCCTCTGTAGCTCATTCACTGATTTACTGAAGTTAAAAAATACTGCCAACTCCCTATGAACTTTTAGGTACAGTGCTAGATTAAGAAATACAGTAATAATAAACACAGACATGGTCCTTTTGCTCAGGAAGCTTAAAATACTAGTTGGGACAGATGTTAAAGAAAGAGTCACTGCATGAGAAGTGAGAGGAGGAAAGCTTAGGTTGTGGAAGAACAGAGAGGGGTCCTGACAGGCTGGGCTACTAAAAGAAAGGCATCTCTGTACTGGGAGCTGAAGGTCAGGGGAGGCCAGCAGGAAAAGAGGAAAGGGAATGATAGGAGCACGGATGTGGGGTGGCTGTGCACAGCTGTTGGAGGATCAGAGGTCTGAGTGAGTGGAGCAAAGTCAATAAACAAGAAAGAACAGAGACAGGGCTGGAGGTGTAGGAAGGGGAGCCAGAAATTACAGTGAGGATTTTAGATTTTTTTCTGGTACTGGGCCTTCACACCAAATTACATGCCTTTTTTGTTATTTATTTTGTGACAGGTGGTCACTAAAAATTAAATTTCCGAGGTTGGCTCAAACTTGCCTTTCTCCTGCTTCAGCATCCCAGACTACTGGGACTCTAGGCAGGGTTTTAGATTGATATTATGGATTATTGAGGGTTTAGGGTAGAGGTGGC
>NW_004524696.1:834185-848556 GCF_000260255.1 Octodon degus | reverse complement strand
GGGCTGGCTGGCATGTGGTGCTGGGGGATTGAACCGCGGTCCCTGATGCTTTTGCTAAGCTTATTCTAAGTAGGTGCTTTAGACCACTGAGCCATCTCTCCAGCCCCAGAAATTCTTTATTTTGGAAACTTAAAACAGTTTTTAAGAAAAGCAGAATTATAACTATTGACTACAACTATTTTTAAAATTAAATAATTAATTAATTGCTTTTTAATATTGGGAAGTAAATCTAGAGCACTCATGTCCAGTCTGGGCTTGAACTTGCAATCTCCTGCTCCAGCTCTTTGATGGTCTATAATTGTAAGATTGAATGATCATACATACTTTATAATTGTCTTTTTGAATAATGATCCAGCATTTGCATGAGCACTGGATTGTTATGTATGAAATCTATAGAAGCTATTTGTAGTGTATTAAATATGTTTCACACAAAGCAGTCTGGGTGTCTGCAGTTCTCTTCTCTACTTCACTCATTCACTGTGCATGATTGTCCCCTACCACAATAAGGACCTTTCCCTCCTGAAGCCTGGAAGACCTGCCGCCACTGTAGGAATGGCATGAGATGTTTTCTGTACTATGTTTGTATTGGTCAGTACGAGTTGAGCCTTTACACCACTCATTTATAAGGAAGCTGAGAGAATATCAGTTTCTTCACAATTCCGTTTTGTGATGTTGTCTCCAGTCTGTTTATTAAAGGAAACCTGCTTTGAAAGTAATACTAAATCATTAAATGGCAGAGACTCATTTAAAAGAGTCCCAATAGGCCTGGTGAGTTAAGCAAATGTGCACTGTATGTTTACATGAGGACAAGCAGAATGGCTAATTAAATGCTGAGTAGATCAGGGTGTACGGTAACACCAATGACTCCAAAGCCTGCAATCATTTTTCTAGTGTTTGTGTAATCCTTAATATTAGGAGACTTCTATTCATTATTACTAGCAAATTAAAGGTCAGCAGAGCACTAATTGGTATTTTCTTGGTGGAAAAATGGGATCACTTGCTTTCTCAGTAATAAATTGAAAAGGACATGAGCCAACTCCAAATGTAAGCCTTGCTTTTCAGTATGTGAGCTTGTTTTAAGGGAACATTCAATTCAAATAAACTTGATCAAATTTAGTCTATGCTATATTAGACAGTGTGAAAATCATTGATGATATGCAGCTGAATGAGAAATTGTCCTTACCTTAAAGAATACCAAAGTTTAACAGAAAAAGTGAGATAAAATTAACCATGACACATTATTAAATATCCCAAAATTAGTGCACAAAGATTAAGAAGGGATTATTTTCTGTTTGTCAAGTTGAAATGTGTGTCATGAAATTCTGAGAAAGGATAGAGAAGGTTTAAACTCTTATCTACTGTACATTTGTTTTACCCTGAAGGAGTCTAATTTTAACCCAAGATGTTGATATGTATTCCCTAGGGTAACTTTATGTTGTTCCTAAAGGTTGTGATTTTCTTATAGGTACAATATGATTTTTAGGTATGATTTCCTTATCTAGCTTTGGGGCTGGAGGTATAGCTCAGTGGAATAAGTGCTTACCAGCAAGCACAGGGTCCTGAGTTTGATCCCTGATACCACCAAAAATAAATAAATCCCTTTTATCTTTGCTCAATTAGATAAAAAAGAAAAAAAATATTTTAAATTTCTGACAGCTGGTTCCAAGTGGCACAACAGTGGCACCTGGGGGAGGGACACAGATTGGGTTCAGGGAGGGCCCTGTGTTCTGGTCCTAGGCAGACCCAGCTGGGATTTCCCAAGCCCCCATACATCTGCGGGCCCAGTCCAACAGTGAAGGTTGGCTGGCACACACTACCACCTACAATCATATGTGCCTGGGTATAAGTAGGAGGGTCATGACTATGGCATGCTGTGGCTGTGGTAATGCATATTGCTGGTACTGTGAATTTCTCTGCCTCAAAATACTGTCTATATTTAATATCTGAGCAAAAACAGAACATCCAGCTGTCAGAGCCCGAGCAGCAGGGCACACAGAGTGGCTGCGCACAGTGCTCCTGGCTAAGGCTCAATAGCCCCCACGTCATTTGGAGAAGGGGAATGGGGGTGAGGTAACTTACTCCCCATACGAGCAGCTCCCTCACTCCTGAGGTGATGGAGTAAAAGCTGCTACCAGAGGCTGAGCCTCAATACAAAGAGGTCTCCAGTTTTTGTCTGGTGTTATCAGTGTTGATTACACAGGGAAAATCAAAGTTATAGTTTAATCTACTCAAAACACTGCTTAAATCACTCCAGACACTTGTGTGGCTCAATTTGTCATTCTTAAAAAAAAAATTAGACTCTTTCTCTACCAAACACATGACACTCAAAATTTCTCACAAACATGGAAAGTTCATAAATTGGCTTAATTGAAAAAGTGAGTAACAGGAGTCTGATCCCAGGACCAAACAGCAGGTTGTGAAAATCCAAAAAGCATTCAAATTACCTATTTATTTAAACAAATTAGTTTTTTAAAAAAAGGTTCTAGAGGGGCTGTGGAGCTAGCTAAGTGGTCTAAGTACCTGCCTAGGCAAACACAAGATTAGATCCCCCTGATACCACTTGCCCTGTGGGACCCACCCTGGGAACACTGAGCCAGCTACCAAGACAGGAAGTGTTGGTGGACACCTGCGATCCCAGCGCTGGAGAGGCTGAAACAGGAAGATCACTATGAGTCTAAGCTGTAGTGAGACCCAGTAGTGAAAAAATTAGAAAAAAAAAGTGTTAGAAACAATACAAAATTTCAATAAGCAAAGTAATAGAAATTCAACATGAGAGCTGTATTGCATGATATTATCTTCAAATTAGTTGTTTAGGTTACCAGATATAAACTTGCAAAATTGATTAAAACAAAACAACATCACAAAACATTATAAGAAATTAAAAGGAAAAAAAGGATAAAATGAAAAATATTTAAGTATTAACACCTCCTTTCAAAAGATCAGCAGTATAATTATCTAAATTATTCTGCATATATACAGAAATATAGCTTTATCCCTTCTGTCTTTTATCCTTTTCTTCATCCCATGTTACCCTTTCCATTGAACAAATTTTTTCCCATTCACAGTATCAATTATACCTTTCAGATTTTATTGACTCGGGTTCTCACACTAGAAAGACAATATGATTGTACATGTGGGTCTGATTTATTCCACTTACCAATACACAATTTGTCATAGCTAAATCTTGGAAACAACCCAAATGCTCATTGTTTGAGGAACTGATAAAAAAGATGTGGTATTTGTACACAATGAATAATTAACAAGTTATATGAGAAAAGATAAAGTTTAGGTTTTTGTAGACAAATGGATGTAACTAGAGACTGTATTGGTAAGTGAAATAAATCAGATCCACATGTCCTTTTTTTTTTTCCACATGTCCTTTTAATTTGTTATAATGTTTTGTGTTGTTGTTTTGTCTAATTATTGCATATTGTTGTCTTCATAGTAATTACTAGGAGGGCAAGATGCAGACATGATATCTTGTCTAAACAATATTAGTACAAACTTTTATTCTCAATGAACTAAGAGTAAGTAGCAGTATATCTATCCTAATGCCTTTGTGTATACATATATGCGAATATTTTTCTCTTTTTTTTCCACAACAAATTGGTTCTTTATTTACAATTTTGGGAAGTTAGTGATGCATGACACTAGGTTGCCTAGCAACTGAAAATTAACCTTAATCAGACTGGATGTTCATCTCAGGAGTGAGGTAGCTTGCTTGCTTTAGGCTATGGGCCAAGTCCCACCTACACATATTTGATTGATTTAATAGCTTTGTGGCTCCCAAAATATCCCCCTTTTTCATTTTGTTTTATCAGAGAAGTAAGAGAAGTTTTGCCACTGCAGTTAGAGAAGCTGTATTTGGGGAAATCTTTAAATGACCTTTTAATACTTGATACCAGTCTAAAGATTGAAGGTATTTGAATTCAGCAAAACTACCCAATATGATCCAATAGTCCATAATAGTAGTCGGTTATCAGCAGAACTGGCAATTGTCTGAAGTTGTTGACTTGAGCATTTTACAGCTCAACATATTATTATGGCATTACATTTATACATCGTGGTTGTACAATTCTTCTGGATGGTTAAGCCCAAGGTAAATCAAGACCTATATAACTAAAAATGTAACTTCTGTATCTGATAATGTCAGTGAAATCCCCTCAGGATTTACCCAGAAACCATGTACAGCACCTTGTAGATCTTTTGTCAGTGTCAGTCATACGATGAGTCATAGCCCTTGCGTGATCATTTTGCTCTCTCTGAAATCCTGACAGACCTTTTTGTTCTTTCTATGTGACTCTGCTTAGGCACACTGTACATTGATCACTTTCCTTTATGGTCCCATAATCTCCTTGATCAGAAAATTTGGGACTCCACTGAGTTATAGGATGTTACAGTACAGGTTCACTTATGTACTGAGCTCTCACTGACCTTGAAGTGACAGGGTCAAAATATTGGCTATCCTCATAGCCCTTCTATTTCTTTAACTTTTGGTTTGCAAACTTTAGTTGATAAACATCCAAAAGAGAAGTTTAATGATATTACACTGTATCAGAGGCAGTTGAGCTTAACATCACTATCTGTCTGAATATCAAATGCTTTAAACGTAACATGGAACTGCTATTTTCCAACAACCATGGATATTCTAAAATTTAAATCCCTATAGAATGTGACAAAAAAACAATTATACTTTTTTACACAGAAATTTAGAAATCAAACCATATACAACATTGTAGTAGGACAATCCTATGACTTTTTCTTCTCTCTTGTTTTCTTTTATTATCTCTTTCTCTTGTGCAAACATTTACTTTAAAAAGAGTATAGCAACAATCGATATGGTATTAAAATCAATAATCATTTATAAGACTAATGTGACAGGTATTTCAAGCATGGTTTTAATATTACACATTGCTATCCTCAGTGTAGTTGCTTAGTTCACAGATAGCATAAACAGTCAGGATGAAAATTCTTCCTATTTAACTGCTATTTTCAAAAACGTATTGGAGATTCTTAGGACCACTACCTTAACCATGTTGTTTATATAAATGTAAGCTTTTGCCCTGCCATATTTCCTAGCTTTTCTCCTTTCTCTCTTCATTGTTCAATCCTTAAGTTCTTGCTTTCCATTTAACTGTGTTATACCTTTCAAATTTATTTCTTCTTTTGAGTTCTTACACTAGGGAGACAAAAAATATTTACCCATGTGGGTCGG
Source organism: Octodon degus (assembly GCF_000260255.1). NCBI lineage: Eukaryota > Metazoa > Chordata > Mammalia > Rodentia > Octodontidae > Octodon > Octodon degus. Next base: position 843,341 of record NW_004524696.1, on the reverse strand, counting down.
GTCTATTTCATTTATGAGTATATCTTCAAGTTGAATCCACTTATATAGGAAGGCTTCGAGTTTATTTTTCTTTAAAGCTCCTTTGTACAGAAAAACCACATCCTTTTACTCATTCTTCAGGTGATGGGCATTTTGCTTGTTCCAAGATTTGGCTATCACAAATTGTTCTGCTATAAACATAGTCACACATATATCACTGTCATATGGTATTTTCAGTTCTTTAGGGAAAGTTCCCAGAAGCAGGATAGCTGTATTGAATAGGATTTCCAGTCCTAGTTTCTTAAAGAATATTGACACTGATTTTGATAATGGTTGCACCAGTCTACATTCCCACCAGGAGTGAAGAAGGGTTGCTTTTTCCCCACAGCATATCTAACATTTGTTGTTGGCTGATTTCTTTATGATAGCCATTCTTTCTGGGTTGCAATGTTATCTCAGTGTTGTTTTAATTTGCATTGCATGAATGGGTAGAGATGTGAAGCATTATTTCATGTATTTATTTGCTTCTTTTATTTTTTTCCTCTGAGAAGTATGTGTGCATCTCGGATGCCCATTTCTGGAATGGGTCTTTAAGTTTTGGGGCCCTAAGTTCCTTTAATTCTTTATAACTTCTAGAAAGAAGACCATTGTCTGAGTGTTTATTAGTTAAGATTTTTTCCACATTTGTGGGTTGTATTTTCACTCTGTTGGTAATGTTTTTGATGTGTAAAACCATACTAATAAGATGAGGTCCCAGTAATTAATTATTTCAAGTATTTCACATGCAGGTTGATTTTTGTTCATGAACTGTTTGCCTACCCCTATGTCTTCAAGATTTCCACATACCTTCTCTTCCAGGAGATCTAGTGTTTCTGTTTTAATATTAGATCTTTACTCCATCTTGACTTTAGCTTAGTGCATGGTGACAGACCTGGGTCAAGTTTTAGTTTTGGGTATGTAGAGTGCTAGTTTTTCAAGCACAATTTGTTAAAGAGGCTATCTTTCTTCAAGTAAGCGTGTTTGGCCCCTTTGTCAAAGATAAGATTGTTGAGTGTGTTTGTAGTTACATGTACATTTCTGATCTATTCCAATTATCCTCACGTCTATTTTTTTGGCCAATACCATGATGATTTTATCATAGTATCTTTGTAGTATAATTTTAAGTCATGGATTTGAATGTCTCCTGCCTTGTCTTTGTAGCTTAATATTGACTTTTCTATTCTTGATTAATTCTGCCTACAAATAAATTTTAGGAATGATTTCTCTATATCTGTGAGGTATGTTGGGGGTATTTTGATAGGGATTGTATTAAATCTGTATGACAGTTTTGGGAATATGACCATCTGTACAATGTTAGGTGCAGGATCCTGAGTTCAATCCCCTGTTCTGCCAAAAAAAAAAAAAAGTACAATGTTTGTTCTTATCCAGGAGCAGGGAATATTTTTCCATTTTCTGAAATCCTCTATGATCACTTTTTTCAGAGAATAGTAATTTTTATTGAATAGTTATTTGACTTCTTTAGTTAGACTAATTCCTAAGTATTTCATTTTCCATGATGGTATTGTAAAAGGTATTGTTTTTCTAATTTGTCTCTCAGTGTGTTTGTTGTCTGTGTAGAGGAATGCTATTGACTTTTGGGTATTGACTTTGTATCCTGCTATGCTACTGAATTTGTGCATTAATTCTAGTAGCTACTTGGTGGAGTTTTTTAGGTCTTCCAAGTAGAGTATCATATCATCTGCAAATAATGGTAGTTTAACTTCTTTTTTACTTATTTTTTTTCCTTTTACTTCTCTCTCTTGTCTAATAGCTCTAGATAATAATTCCAGAACTGTATTGAATAGGAGCAGTAATAGAGGACATCCTTGTCTTGTAACAGATCTGAAGAGTAAAATATTCAGTTTTTTCCCCATGTAGAATTATGTTACTCGTTGGGTTGTCATAGATGGCTTTTATTAGATTGAAATTGAGGCCATCTATTCCAATTTTTCTGTATGACTTTGAACATGAATGAGTGTTAGACTTTGTTGAAAGCCTTTTCTGCATCAATTGAGATAATCATGTGGTTTTTAGATTTTCCTCTATTGATATAATGTATTACATTTATAGGTTTTCAAATATTGAACATTCCTTGCATCCCTGGGATGAATCCTACCTGGTCATGGTGTATCATCTTCTTGATGATTTACTGTATTCTACTTGCTAGGATTTTATTGAGGACTTTTGCATCTATGTTCATGAGGGAGATTGGCATGTAGATCTCTTTTTAGTTGTGTCTTTCCCTGGTTTTCGGTATCAGCACAATGCTTGCTTTCAGGAATAATTTTGTGAGGATTGCTTCCTTTTCAATTTCATTGAAGAGTTTGAGGAGTACAGGGATTATATCATCAATAAATTTCTTGTAGAATTCAGCAGTGAATCCATGAGGACCTGGACTTTTCTTTTGGTAGTAGATATTTTATTATATTTCATATTTCATTGGCTGTTATTGGGTACTGAGAGTTGTTACATCTTCTTGATTCAGTTTTGGTAATTTGTACCTTTCCAGGAATCTGTTCATTTCTTCTGTGTCTTTGATACTGTGAGAGTAAAGTTTCTCAAAATAGCTATTGATGATCTTGTGAATTTCCACAGTGTCTGTGGTAATTTCACGCTTTTAGTGCTTTATTGCTTAAATTTCAGATTTTTCTTTCCTCTTTTTGATGAGGTGAACTAGGGACTTTTTAATTTTATTTAATATTTCAAAGAACCAGCTTTTTGATTCATTAATTCTTTGTTTTATTTTCTTCATCTCAACTACATCAATTTCTGCTCTAATCTTCATAATTTACTCCCATCCTTGGGCGGGCATTTGGTTTTCTCTTTTTTTTCTAGACATTTGAGGTGCAGCATTAGGGTATTTATTTGTTACCATTCTGTTTTCCTAATGTGTGAGTTCACAGCTCTAAATTTCCCTCTAAGAACTGCTTTCTTTGCATCCCATAAATTCTGATAAGCTGTGCTTGAGTTTTCATTGATTTTAGATATTGTTTATTTTCTTGTTTCATTTCAACTGTAACCCATTGGTTGCTGAGGAAGGTCTTGTTTAATTTCCATTTATTTTTGTTGTTTTGGTGGTTTCTTTTTTCATTTACTTCTCATTTCATAGCCCGGGGCTTGATAATATGCATGGACAATTTCTGTTTTCTTGCATAGACTTAAGCATGACCTATGGACTGCATGTGGTCTATTTTAGAAAATATTCCATGTTCGTCTTCAAAGAATGTGTATTCAGATATTGATGGGTAGAACACTCTGTATGTGTCTACTAAGTCCATTTGTTTCAAGTTTTGGTTCAGTTCTGCTACTTTTTTTGCTAGTTTTTTGTCTGCTTGACCTACCTTTTTGTGATAAGGGTGTGTTAAGGTCTCCTGTTAAGATTGTGATATTGGATATTAGATTTTTTCATGTCCATTAAGATTTGTCTTATATAGTTGGGTGCTGCCATGTTTTGTTTTTACATATTTATGAGTATTACCTCTTCCCCTTGTACTTGTCCCCTAACAAGTATGTAGTGGCCTTTTTTATTTCATTTGATTATTCTTGGTTTGAAGTTGAGCCTCTCTGAGAACAGGATTGATACCTCTCCCTTTCTGTGAGGTGCTGGGGCATATAGTATTGTTTTCCATCCATTAACTTTCAGCCTATGAATTTCTTTATGAGTTAGGTGTGTTTCTTGTATACAACATATTGTTGGATTTTGCATCCTAATCCACTATGCCAGTCGATTTCTTTTAATTGGTGTATTAAGTCCACTTACATTGATAGCTATAATTGAGATGTATTGATTTATGATTAACATATTATTTACCTGTGGTTGTATACCTCATTTTCTCCTGTGTTTAATTGTTCGCTCTATTTGGTGAGTTCTTTCCATTCTCATTCGTGGAGTTCTGGTCACTTTGATGCCTCTCTAGGATATCTTTTAGTCATATATGTAGGGTTGGTTTTTTCATCATAAAATTCTTTTGCTGTTCTTTGTCATGGAAGTATTTCACTTCATCAAACTTCAAAGAGAGTTTTTCAGGTTACAGCAGTCTGGGCTGGAATTTGTTTTCTTGGAGGACCTGAAGTACTTGCTCCATGCTCTTCTTGACTTAATGGTTTGTGAAGAGAAATTTGCTGTTATTCTGATGGGTTTTCCTTTAAATGTGATCTGTTTCTTTTCCCTAGAATCTTTTAGTATATTGTTCTTGTGCTGGATTTCTGGAATCTTGATTATTATATGTCTTGGTGTGTTTTTAACTTAGTTGATGTTATTTGGAGTTCTATATGCTTCGGTTACCTGATTGTCAGATTGTTGCCCTATATTTGAGAGGTTTTCTGCTATTACTTCTGCCCATATTCTTTTTATATCGTTTGTATTGACTCCTTATTTCTCATTGATGCCTATCAGTCTTATGTTTCTCATGTGTGCATCATCTTGCAGATATTGAATTAATTTTCTCTGCATCCTAGATATTTTTAAGAATTCTTTTCTTACCTTTTCACTAGCTGCAATGTTGTCTTCAAGGCCTGAAACCCTATCTTAACTTTCATTTAAATGGTTTTGCCAGGCTGTGATTGAGTTTTTTATTTTCCTATATATCTCTTTGAATATGCTTCAAGCATTCTATTTCTTTCCTATATTTCTCATTCAAGGATTCTCTCAATTTTCTATTTCCCTCTTTTTTATCAGTTTCTTTTTTAGAAGCGCAGAGTAATTCTTTCATTATAGTTATAATTTATTTTTTACTTTAGAGGTTATTTCTGATAATTTTCTGCAGTTGTTTCTTTACTTCAGACACTATTTCAGAGATTTCATTTATGTGATTTCCAATTTTTCTATGGTTTTGACTCCTGCATTTGTTCGAGTTGAGCTCGGGGCCTGAGAACATTGCCATTTTATATAGTATTGTCTTCTGAACTTTAGTGTGGATATTTGGTGTATTTATTATCTTAGCACATACCGACATTATTACCCATGAGTGATTATTAGGCTAAAGCCAATACAGTTTTGTTTTCAGAGAAGTATAATTAGCAACACTAATAATGGTTGGTGATATTCAGCAGTTGACAACCTTTTGTAGCGAATGGGTTTGTATTTTAGGTACTAAGAGTTAACATTATACCTAAGCAGATATTAGATTGGGAATTTGTAATTAGATTACTTCTGTGTTTATCTGATCACCACCCCTTGATGTACATGGGGTCTTCCAGGCAGATTTGTTCACCCTGGTTACCTGTTTCCCCCTCTCTTGATAAAGAGAAAGAGAGAGGATGCTGTCATAGATCTGGGTGTAGCAAAGTATGTCAGCTTATCAGGTCCAGAGCTACCAAATTTGAACTCATTCTGACTTGGTTCTGGCTGCTGTGCTCAACTTTTTTCTGATACAGCCCTTGAAAGTGAACCTGCTGTGCCCCTCTGCTAAGATATTTTGTTCATGGATTATTTGGATGGGTCTAACCCCTTGCCTTTCTCCAGGAGGTTCTGCTGTAGGGTTCCACACTAGCCATGTGTGATGGAGTACAATCCAGGGAGAACAGAATGTCTCCCTGACACACACCAGGCCTGGACACCTGTTGGAGTAGAAACCAGTGAGTGCAGAATGTCCCACACTCACACACTAGGCCATGGGGCCAGGTGGAGTAGATTCCTGTGGGGTGTGGAAGGTCCAATACATGCTGGGCCTGGGGTATGTTTTCCATTCTGTGAGAGTAAAATGTTTGGAAATAGGTATTGATCTTCTGAATTTCTATAGAGTCTGTAGTGATTTTGCCATTTTCTTTATGTAGTGCATGAATTTGAATTTTTTCTTTCCTTTCGGATAAGCTTGGCTAGGTGTTTATATTTAGTTGGGTGTACCTACATTGGGTACACATATATTTATAATTGTCATCTCTTTTTCTTGCAGTTTTCCCTTCTTTATCACTTTCAATCACTCTTGATTTGAAGTTAACTTTGTCAACATTTAGAAAAGCTACCCCTGATATTTTCTGGGTTCCTGTTGCCTGCAGTACTGTTTTCCCATTCTTTGACATGCAGTCTATTAATTTCTTTTTGAGTTATGTGTGTTTCTTGTATACAGAATATTGTTGAATGGTGTTTGTTGATGCATTATGCCAATCTGCTTCTTTTGATTAGTGAATTGAAGCTGTTTAAAATGATGGTTATAAGTGATATGTATTGCTTCATCTTTATCAAGTTGTTTTCTTACTATAGGAGCCCTGCTTTTCTGCTCTGCTTAATTGCTTGCTCTGGCTTTGTTTCTTTTCTGCTGTTGTTCATTAAGTTGTGGTCATCGTTTTCTCTTTTTCAAATATCTACCAGTACTTTTTGTAAGGTTGATTTGGTTGTCATGTATTTATTAAGTTGTCATTTGTCATAGAATTATCTCTCCATTAAATTTATAGATAGTTTTGTAGAACACATCAATCTGAATTGGAAATTGTTTTCTTTTAGGACCTGAAAAACTTCACTCCAATCTCTTCTTGATATGGAGGTCTGTGTTGAGAAATCTGCCTTGATTCTGAAGGACTTTCCGTTATTGGTGATGTATTTCTTCTCTAACAGCTTTTAGTATTCTCTTCTTTTGCTCAATTTCTGGGATCTTGACTATTATGTCTGGTTGAAGATATATTTTGGTTATGGCTAGCAGAAATTCTATATGCATTACTTAACTGTGGTCAGATTCTTTTCCCATGCTTGGGAATTTTCTGCTACTAGTTCTGTAAACACTCTTTTTATGTGTTTTGTGTTAATTCTAGGTGTTTCCTTATTACCTATTAGTCTTATTTTTCTTTGCATCATCTTGCAGCTAGTGTATTATTATGTCCTGGTTCCTTTTTGTATTTAAGAGATTTTTCATTTTATTTTCACTAGTGGCAATGCTATCGTTAAGGCCTGAAATTCTATCTTCACTTTCATTCAAGTGGTTTTTCCCACTTTCAGTGGAATTCTTAATATCCTTGCTCTCTGTTTGAATCTGTTTCATGCATTTTAGTTCTTTACTGTATTATTAATTCAATAGTTCCACCATTTTCCTATTACCCTCTATGCTTTAGGCTATGTTTCCTTTAGATATATTGAGCAATTATTTCATGATGTTATTTCCTTTGTTGCCTGAATGATTATTTCTAAACAGATTTCCTCTATAGCCTGATGGAGTTGTTTCTTCAGTTGCTATCATCTCAGAAATTTCAGGTGTGTGATTGCCAAGTGCTTCTATGACCTTGTCCTCTGAACTTGTTTTGGGTGGGTTAGAGTCCTGAGATTACTTTTATTCTTTCCTTTAGTCATTTTTGAAGCTCTCAATATTTTACCTGACTCTGCAGCAATGGTAAGGGTGAGAATGTGGGTGAACAAGGCTCTCAGGAGTTTGGGAAGGCAGCATAGGCTCACTCAAATTCCACTGTGTGTGGTTCAGCTTGGCTTCAACCTTGGTGAAGAGGCAGGGGAAAGCCGCAGTACAAGAAATATCCAATGATAATGAAGGCAGCCTGTAGTTCTGCAAGGCTGTTGTTGGTGCATGATCACAGGTTAGGCCTCATCAGTGCTTCTGCAGCTCTCATTTGCAATCTTCTGGCTGTGTGGTTTCAGGTCTTTGTGATAGTCTTGAGAGTCTTCCTGTGGTGGACAATGGCTGAGACTCAGGTGAGAGCTACTGAGGCTGTGGGGTGGCAGTCCTCAAATTACCTATTTTAAAGAAAATACTAATACCTATAGAATGAGCTGATAGGTGATATATACAGAATGGGACCACTTTGGTGAGGGGGCATATTTTCCTGGAGTTTTGCATTTTTTCAAGAGAGATATAAATATTCAAGTTCCAAACTGTAAAGCACCTCCTTTCTGTAAGTGTTTGAAGTGCATTCTTTTTTAAAAATTTAGTTTATTGGTACAATTTAGGTATATACAATCATCATATTCATTATAGGGAATTTGTGCCTGTTCATGATGTTCCTTGATTTGTATAAACCTTGATTTGTCTCTGTTTTCCCTCTTATTTTCCTTCTTTCACTTCATTTTCTTTTCCTTTCCTTATTTAAACAGCTTTGTATTCATTAGTCCTCCTTTTCTCTCTTTTTTCCTTTCTTTTCCTTTCCCTTCCATCTCCTAGTTCTTCTTTACCTTTGAAGAATTACTTCTTATTTTACCAAATCTCTTGTATAATTTAGTTTTCATTTATACTTTGAGTTTTTCACATCAGTGAGATAATGTGATATTTACACGTGTGTGCAATTTATTGCACTAAACAGTATTGTGGCCATTATAATGTCTTTCTAGAATATCTTTCTGTAAATTTTGTAGAGCTGCTTTTATTTTCATGAATTTGTTTCAATTGTTCTTGTCACAGAGTGGTCTTATTTCTCAAATACTTTTGAAAGATACATTTTCAGTTTACGTCAATCTGGTTTGGAAGTTGATTTTTTCAGGACTTGAAATACTAAACTCCAAGCTCTTCTTGGCTTGATGGGTTTGAGTTTAGAAGTCTGCTGTGATTCTGATGGGGTTTCCATTGTAGGTATTTTTCTTTTTGGTAACAGGTTTTAATATTCTTTTCTCTTGCTGAATTTTGGGGATCATGTTTATTGTAAGCCTTAGTGTATCTTTATCTTGATCATTGATAGTTGGAGTTATAAATGCCTCACTTAACTTTATATCAAGTTCTTTATCCATATTTGGCCAGTGTTTTTTGGCCATTACTTCTCTAACAGTTTTATAATGTCATATTTTGCTGACCCCTACTTTTTATTTGATTCTAATTAGTCTTGTCTTGTCCATCTTTGCATTATCTTGAAGCTGTTGAATTTTTTTTTTCTGATTCTATTTTAGCACTTGGAATTGAACGCATGACCTCGGGCTTTTCAGGTAGGAAGTGTACTACTGAGGTATATCCTCAGCCTTCCTTACTATTTTTAAGAGATCTTTCCTTTTGTAATCACTACTTGTGATCCTGTCTTCTAGGCCTGATAATCCATCTTCACTTTTCTTTATGTGGTTTTTCAAACTTCTAATGGAATTTTTAATTTCCTGGACATTTATTTGAATCTGTTTCATGGTTTCCATTGTTTTCTTATGTTGGGCCTCCATGGTTTCCACAATTTTCCTATGCTCCTCAGTGCTTTCTAAATCTATGTCTCCTCTAGATTTATGGA
>NW_004524696.1:831761-833780 GCF_000260255.1 Octodon degus | reverse complement strand
CGTGGTCCCTGTGCTTTGCTTGGCTTAGCTTGTTCTAAGTAGGTGCTTTAGACCACTGAGCCATCTCACCAACCCTCTTTTGATTCTTATAAGCTGTATATTAGATAGCTTTATCAGTAGTATTAACATATATTTCCTCTTTAGGAAATATATGTTCTTCCAGCATGTCTTCTAAGTGTAAAAGGTTCTTGGTTTTTGTATCTGTTTCAAGGTCCTACTGGCTCAATTTGTTTAGGATAAGATGTTGGTATCTATTTGGCTCCATCCTTGTACCTTTGGAACTGGACTTTTGTGATGTTTATCAATGCTGATCTTCCTAGTATTGTTATACAAGGGAGGACAACTGATTACAACACGTATGACATCCTATCTAAAGTAGTACAATCAGCAATAACAATAGCTTCAAGCATAGTTTAGAAACTGACAAACAATGGTAACTATTAATTTTACTGCATTATGGTTTGTTTCTGGATGTCTTCCAAAAGCTTCATGTAGATATTGTTGCCAGGCTATTTGGAAATGTTTAAATCTATATTCTATGGTTGGTTTGTTATCTAGTGCTGGGATTGGGAGTGCAAGTGTTATACTTGCCTTAGGATGGCTGGCCTGCATACCATATAAAGGAAGAAAAGAGGTTTGCTCCTGTCTGGTTGGTTTTGTTGTGTACCATTACCATAAACTGTTGCTCCTCTGCCTTGTGCCACCCTGCCTTGGAGCAAATAAATTATGGACTAAAATCTCTACAAACTGTGAGGTAAACAAGCCTTTCCTCATTTAACTTCAGGTGTTAGGTATTTCTGTCTCATCAGTAAGAAAAGTAACTAAGGCAGTGCTTTTAACCACATGAGTGAGGTCTACAGTTATGTAACAGAACTCAATACAAACTGAAAGTTTGTATGCGAAGTGTATCCCCTTGGTAGAGTGGTTTTACCCTGTGATGGGCAAATTTAAGAGGGATAGTAAATAAAACAGATAATTGATGAGAAATATAGTAGAAGGAATGTTGGAGAACAGCATATCATCATGCAAGCTTTAGAAAATGAGAAGAGAAAAGAAATGATTATTATTAACTGGACAGCTAGAGGAGAGATCAGAAGGAAAAAAATGAAGGAATGAAAATGCATTATCAAAGCTAACTAGAAAGACTAGAAAAAATATTTGCTCACATGCAAATGTCATTAAATCAAGGAGATAACTGAGTAAAGGGAGAAAGAAGATAAATAGAACAAAAATACAATTAAAAGACCTAAATAAAAGGAAAACTAAATAAATCTGCAAAGAAAGAAGAGAAAAAATTTCTCTGGTGTCCACAAAGTGTCCCAAACTCCTGGGTAATCCTGTCATGCCTGAAGTAGTGTTAGTGCTGGATGTGGGGCTGATCTTGGCCTCCAGATGTGCAGTGCTATGAGCAAATTTTTATCCATTTCTTTCTGTGTGACTTGTGGTGACCCACCCACTACTTACCTTGTTTGGCTCTGTATCTATCTCCCTGTTGCCATGCTGTACTCAATCAGAGAGTGGGCCCCTCCTAGGTTTGCACCACCTCCTGTTTTCCTCTTCCACCGGCAAGCCTCTAACTTCTCAGGTCTCTCCTTGCACAGTGTGATGGGGTCCTATGATGTGGGCTGGCCCTCTGCTTCTGTAGGTTCTCTCCAAGGCTGCTCAGTCCCCATTCTTACTCTTACATTGAGGCAGGGGTGCTCACCTCCCACTTGCTGCTGCATGATGTTCAGTGCTGCTTAAGTCTGTATCCTCAAGCTACTGGCAGCAGGATGGAGGGGTAATGCTGTTCCACTCCGTACTTTCCCTGGTGCTTCTGTCACTACCTCTACTGTCTGTGCTATGGTTGGTAGCCTTGCTAACTCATTGCTTCTGTCATTGCTACTTGTTGCAGGATAAGAAGGAGTAAAGTGCTGTGGGATTTCTTTTGTTTCTGCCTTTGCTGTGGGGAAAGCCCAGAGCTGTTAAATCCTCCCAAACAAGGCTATTTCAGTCTCATGTCCCTCCAGCTACTGGTCA
>NW_004524696.1:807419-831596 GCF_000260255.1 Octodon degus | reverse complement strand
GAGAGGAGAGGAGAGGAGAGGGGAGGGGAGGAAGAAAAGAAAATAAGCAAAGTGAAGAGAGAGAAAAACCAAGGACTGGCCACTCACTGGGGAGGGAGGAGTTCATTCCTGTGTGTGCTGTTGGAATTGGCTGCTGAACTGTAGTGTTCTTTGTTTGGAGAAAGTCTATCTTGTGTGGCTTGATTTAGCCAGTGTTAGTGTCTCCATTTTTTCCACCTTTGTGTGTGTGTGTGTGTGTGTGTGTGTGTGTGTGTGCAGGGTCACACTAAGCATCTCAGACTCATAGTGATCTTGATTTCTGCCTCCATAGTGCTGGGATTACAGGCATAAGCCATCACACCCTGACTCCATCACAGGCTCAGTGTGCCCAGGGGTGGGGCCAGTAGGGCATACAGTGCCAGGAATCAAACACTTTTCTTTTTCTAATCTTCCTAGTATGATGATCCAGTTTTGTCTATGGTCAGGTGACAAACTGGTAGCTCTATAGGTTGCATTACCACTATATTATGTCTTATATTTATGTTTTGTTTGATCTATGTATCGCTTTTATTTCAGATCAGTTTTGACTTCAGCATGTGTTTCCCCCCTTTTCTTCCAATTATCTATCCTGGATTTCTCTGAGTAGCTCTGAAAGTGTTTCCCCTGCTATTTATCCCTGTTTCTTCCTCTGCACTGTATTCTTAGCTGTGTCCTAAAATCTCTAAAAAACCATCACTCATCTTGTACTGACACATTTTGAAAATGTTTTTTCCAGATATACATAAGTGAACCTATGACCCAAGGGGTGGATTATATTCCTTATTAAGGCCTCAAGACCCTCAGATCCAGCCTGGTGACACTTCCAAGGTGGAGTAGAAACTTGCAAGGCTTTGAAAATCATTTTAGGCAAAGAACATGGTCTGATCTCTCAGATGCACATGAAGAACCTAGTGGCTCACTGAAAGAGTAATGTGGGTTTTGCATTCCAGTCTAATATGAGAGGTTTTGTTCTGGTCAGGACCCCTGGCTTCTAGTTGCTTCAGGAATGCTAGCATCTTATGGAGAGTAATGAAATGGAAGAGAAAGGGAAAGGGAAAAGGCACTGTTTTTCTCAAACAGAGAGGTCTTTATCAAAGTTTTTTTTTTTCACATTTCAATATTGCTGAAAATGATCACCATATAAAATGTCATTTTGTTACTGGTCATTTAGGTTCTCATACTTCATTTTGTTTGCTTGCCACTGACCAAATCAAGAGGCCATATATTTTGGTAAAAGTGAAAAGAAAGGATTTATACAAAGTTACAGGCTGGGAGATGGAGGGGTCCATTTACCTGAAATCACCACCTACCATGTACAGGCAGCAAGGGCCTTTATAGCAAGGAACAGAGGATGGGAGCACAGGGGAGTAATGCACACTTCTAGACTCACATGTTAGCTCCACTCGTCTTCACCTTATCTTCTCTTCCTTGTGGAAAGGAATTCAGGTTCATGGCCTCCTGGGACTGACATCTGCATGTTTTGTCACTTCTAGGCTGAGGAAAGAGGAGGTGTTGGCTATGTGCTCAACAGGAGGAAGTTTAAAGTTGCATATTGCTAAAAGAAAAAAATCTTTTGAAGTTCCACTTTGCCATGTAAGTTAGAAGTTGAAGAAAAATTTCCAACGCTAGTGAAGCTACTGATTTAGGGAAAAAGTACTTTCTGAACTATTAGAGAAAAAAAATCAATACTCTGTGACAGACTTTGTGATCAGGTTGTCATTTTTTCCAAACAAATAAGAGGAGAGGGAATGAACTAAGTACTAGTCTATTTTGACACATGAAGTAAGAAGTCTGTAACTAAGGGTTTGAAACAGCAGCTTCAATTCTAAATAACTGTCACAATCTCGGAAAGTGCCATCCAGCTAAATTTGGTCCTGGGTCTAGGTGCTAGACTTATATTTCAGGCAGCAAAGCTTAGGTGCATACAACAAAAAAAGAAATAACATAATAAGTATTTTAGAGTTCAGATTTTTCAGATATAAACCAAGATTTATATCGCTTCACATGCCCTACTGGTCCCTGGGTATTTAATCCCATGCTTGCCTTGTCTTGGAATAATGCCGAGATAGAAGGATGTGGTCACAGTTGGCAGAGTGGAGAGACTCCTTGTCAAAATGTTGGAGTCAGAGCTGGCTGCATGGGTGCCTCTGCCTCTTGTGAAGGTAACACAGTCTAACAGGTGTGTATGGCAGAGATCACCATACTGCACAGGTTAGAATGCTTGCCTTATTGGGATTCCTTAAGCATTAAGTGAGCTCACAAAATACAAGCTATACTCTCCACATTGGTTTATTTCAAACCCCTGTCAATGGTCACTATGATCCAGAAGAGTGAGCAGTATGAAATTAAATGTAAGACATTTCTGAGTGTTTAACAAACAAGATGGTGTAAAGAATAATTTGATGCACCTTTGTGTTAGCTGTCCTTTGCTGTTGCAAAATGCTGGAGAACGTTTACTTATAAAGAAGGGGAAACTTAGTTACCTCACAGTTTTGTGAATTTGAGGGCATGGCACTAGCATTGGCTTAATTCTGAAGAGGGTCCAAGGCAGATGGTAAGCAGCAGTTAGCAAGAGCAGAACCACATTTCTCAGCAAGGAATCACACCTGCAACTAGCAAGCAGAATGTGCAGAACGGGCCAGCCTTGGTTCTTTCATTGTAATCCTTTCTAAGAGGTGCCAAGTGCTTCCTTGTGACCTGTCTCATGCCTTTAGTGATATAAGGACCTTTTGCAAGGTCCACTCCCCAAAGTTTCTACCACCTCCCAGCAGCACCTTCCCAAAGACCAGGCCATTAAACACAATGGACCCTTGGGCTGCTTAGACCACATTCAAATCACAGCAAACTTGAAGAACCATGGATCCTTGAATATATATATATATATATATATATATATATATTTATACATACAAGAGAATTCCTCCCTGTCCTGGTAGTGTTAGCCTGGCCTTCTGACTTGCTCTGAAAGATGAGTAGCTATGTCAAGGAATACAGGGAGAGAAGTATTGAACCTGCCTGTGTAGTTGGGTTGGATCTTCTGTGCCTCTGCAGGAGAAGATCCAACCTGGCCACCCACTTCTCTTTAATCCTGGATCTCAGGATATGATGCATATGCAACACAGCTGGACGTGGATAACGGCTTCCGGCTGAAACACAAGGCCACAAATGAGAAATAAGTGTGTGCTGTAAACCACTGAGATTTTGGGTATGTCAATTTAGAAAATGGAAAAATATCTCAGATATCTGTAATGATGCTAAACACAAAGAAATGTTTAGGGTAAAATGCCATAAAAGGGATTATAAATCAATAATCCTTGAAATTTGTGTTACTGAAGGTCTACCAAATTCATGAGCCTGCTGATGAGACTTCTGAGCTCATTCAAAAGCAGCTATTTTTGTTAGCCCCAGAAAAAGAGTTGCTAAAAGCTACATTCCAGGTGAAGCAGATGGCCAAACGCAAACTACCTTTACCTTATATCAGTATGCTCACTGGAGACATAGTAGAAAAATTTGAACATTGTAATCTTTGATATATCCATGCCCAGGCTTATGGTTTAGAAAATATGATAACATTCTAAAATACTTTATCCTTAAAACAAGGATATTATATTTTTATTTCTATACCATCTGTGAGGTTTCTCTGGGTCTGCATGTCTGTACTTTTAAAAGCACTTCTTTTTTCTCATATGGTAATCAATATATTTTTAATATGACCTGTAGGACAATAATCATGGAATTACTCTGCCTTTAAATTTGATCTATCACATGAATAAAACATTCAATTGGCTCTACCTGAAAACCAAGATAATACTGAGTATCAGGATGATATTCAGATTATTAAGAATTGTTTTAAGTACTTTGTTTTTGCTGAGACAAAATACCTGAAAGCCACAAATTAAAGGAGGAAAAGTTTATTTTAGCTCATGGGTTATAAAGGTTTCATTCCTAGACAGTTGGCTTTATGGCCAGGTGGCAAGGCAGAGGAAAAGTTGGCTGACTCACAGCACAGAAGGCAGCTGGGCATGATCAAAGGAGGTGAAAGGGCGATCCATCCTGCCCGCCCAGGCTCCAGTAGCACACCTCCTCTGAGCAGACTTCACCTCTGAACATCACATTTAACTATAAACTCAGAAGTTGACCAATAAGTACAGGGCCTCCATGGTCTAGTCACCTTCCCAAAGCCCACTGTGAAAACATAAGGCTTTGAGGTGACATCTAGATAGAAACCATAGTAGGTACCATTCTCAGTTTATTCTGTTTTTGCTCCAGTGAGGCTGTGAGCAAATTGTCAAACTAAAACATATATCTGGCAAAAGGTACATATTAGTATTGCAGCATGTCCTAGAACGTGTGTAAGGGGCGAGAACACCCTTACAATGTCTGTTTGTTATATGGGCTATATGCATGGGATTGGACCAAAGGTGAACCACATGAAGGGTGCCTTCATATCTTTGGGGGTATTATGATGAAAAATTTTAACATATTTGTTAAACTACAATCTGGAATGCCATTCAAAATTCCTCTGAAAATCTAAACAACTAATCTGAAGACAACAATATGCAGTGTAACAACCATTGTTGAATTCCTATCATTTTGTTTAGTGAAATTCTGTATGGTTTCTGATGTTTTGTTTGTACTATATTTTTACTTACTTAATTTTTTTTCAGTAATGGGACTTGAACTCAGGACCCTGCACTTGCCAGGCAGGCAACTATCCTCCTGAGGTATTTCACCAGCCCGCTTAAAATTCTTTTAAATGTCACTAAATTGTATAGTCTAAAAATTCTTCTAAAATGCATAGCAAGGTGAACAGAGTAAAAAAAAAAATCAGTATCCTGTTTTATTGCCAGCTAAAAATTCTGTTTCAGTTTTCGTAATTATTAGAAATTTTGGCTCTTTTTCCTGAAAATTATCTTAGTTGTATGAATTTTTAATCTAAATGAGTAAATAGCAGCTAGGTAGAGGAAAAGGAATCAGGTGGTAGAAACCTAATTTCAATGCTAAATGTGTAAGTGGTTCATTCTTAAGATATTGGACAAAATGTATCTCCCCAAGAGGTGAGAGGGAGTGGAAGGAGACAGACCTGCTCATGGTCCTAGCAGGCAGCTTGCTGGGAGAGCCACGGGGAACCAACTGGCCTCAAAGGCCTCTAAAGCTCCTGACTTGGAGCACTTCCAGAGCAGATTGAGCTGGCACCAAGGCTTCATCCATTTGACCTTTGAAAGTAGAAAGTTGGGATGATTTTGAAGCAGAGAAACGTTTTACAGATCTTCTCTTTTAATTGTCTTTGTAAACACATGTGTAATGAGTCCATCAGTGTGAACAAATGGATTCTCCTTTTAATGATATGCCTCTTAGGTTTTGTTTGTCAATCTATCAATTTGTTCTAAAGGAACACTCTCTAAAATGTCATAATAATGGCTTTCAACATATTATGGAGTACATATAAACAGCATTATTACGTGCAGAATGACCCCAAGTCCACTTACTTGACTAAACTTTTCAGCAGACCTACCTTATTTAACATTCATTCAACAAACAAAAACTGCATTTTCTATGGGAAAGAAAAGGTATCTGATAGGCCAAAGGATGGAAAAGTGAAACAGACATTCTGCTTTGCAGAACTTCCGGCTTCATAGTCAAAGTTTACAACCTAGGGTAGGATTGACAGGGATCTTAGAAAATGGTGACAGAGAAAGTAAATAAAATCTTTCAAGCTCAAGTAGAGAGTTAATGTCAGAAGCTGGGTAAGCCACTGAATCCTGATTTGGTTTTGTCATTAATACAGCAAGAAAGATAAGTGGGTCATCCATAGGAAAATGGACGCACCTTGAGACCTTAATGTTAAATGAAATAAATCAGATCCACAGGCTCATATCACACAGTTTCTCTTTTATGAGAAATCCAAAATATAGATAAAGAGCAAAATACAAAGGGAACTTGGAAGATAGATATTTCTCAAAGGGTTAAGGGAATCAAGATTTAGGAAGAGAAGGGAGGGGAGGAGAAGGGAATGAATAAAGGAATTAAAATGTGTTACATAAGTGTACCAACTCCACACAAGGAATATAAATGATACATACTGAAACATATACTAATAAAAAAATAAAAATAAAACTATGTGCCTTTTTAATACGGAGTACACATATAACTATGTATATTTTGAGTAAATGTACTAAAGAGAAAATAAGGATCTTTTGAGTATTATTCACTTAACTTTTGATAAAATTTAAAAAAATACAGCATATTTGTTAAAGGACATTTATGAACCAAAGTCAAGAGCAATGAAGTATGAGTGAAGCGCTGCTTGTACTTCTTGTTAGAAAGAGGGAAATTGAGTCCACACTAGGGAACTTTAGTGAGAGATAGCAAGACTGAATTCAACCAGGGTGTATAGTGTGGTTCAGGACCCTAATACCATCTACACATACTGCTTTAGGTGAAGTTGCTGGAACTCAGGCTCTGGGTTTAAGTGTGGGGGTTACCTCTCAACCATCTGATATCTTAGAAGTTTCTTAAGTACCTTAAAGTATTTCATTCACTCTTTGCTAGATGGAAGAAAGGATCAGAAGGCAAGAGAAGCTGATGACTCAATGTTGTCATGATTAATCGTACAATGAAGAATCCATAACTTCGGAACATTCTGGAAATACTTAAAAACAACTGATTCTGGGAACAAAGATATTCAGTAATCCAAGGATATTCTCTGAGTTTGCATGCAATCTTGGTGCCTTGAATAGATTTGGAGTGTCCTCTGAGGCCCTCTGTAAGAAAGGCTGTGTTCCAGCTTAGTATTCTTGGGAGGTGTTGAAAACTCTAATAAATGGAGCCTCATGGGATATTCTCCATCATCAAGGCACTGTGAGACCCTAGTATATTTTCACACCCAGCTGCCAAGAGGTGGGTAGCTACTCTGCCATTATGTGCCACTTTGTCACAGGCCCAAGATCAATGGGGCTTGTCCTCCTGCTCTGCAACCTCCTAAACTGTGAGCCCAAATATCCTTTTCATCTTTACAAGTTAATTATCTCTCATATTTCTCACAATAATGGAAACATGAGAAATATTCAGAACTAATAGATTTATATTAATAATATAAAAGGGAGAAATAAAGACACAGACAGGAATTAAGATCCAAAGCTTAAACATTTTTGTTAGATATACCACTGAAGACTCCATCTATATCTGCCGTATCACCCTCCTACTACTAACTCATTCTGGGGTGGACAAACAGGTACACTTTGGCTGTAAGGAACATGAAGCAAATTCAGCCTTCAGTCAAAAGGATTTTTGATACTTTTTATCTTCGTGTGTTCCATATGGTGGGAAGAAGAAACCTCTAAAAATGCTAAAAACTTAACTGTTTCTCCATCATCCTATGAATTTTCAGCCTAATCCACCTCAGCCTTTTGCACAGTCCATCATTAATGTCCACAGTTTTTCAGGGCAACTGAGCCTATGCTTCCAAGCAGCCCCACAGCAGGCAAGCTGTGCCTGCACCACTGATGTTCTCTCACAGAGGCTTGGAGCTGAGCAACTGAAGTACCAGCTTGGCCTTGCCCTTGGCAGTTATCAAGTCCAGTGTTTGGCACAAGAGAATAGGCAGCAATTATTATGAATGTTGTTGCTTGGCACTTTGTCCAAATTCATAGGTTTTCCTATGAATTTGCATTTTTATTAATTCCCATTCTCAATATTCTGTCAATAGTGTTACCACATATTACATCATTAGTGTGTTTCAGGCCATCAAGTTGGTTATGCATCAACATTTCATGGCTTCCAAGTCTCTCTCTCTACTCTTCTCCTTAGAAATCCTCACTGCTTTTTATAGCTAAACTACTATGTAAGGGCAAACAATTTTTAAAATAGGAGGCTCAATTCTTCCTATACCCCAATTTTTTCTTGGAGCATTTACTTTAAATAACTTGAAATTATAAGGACTTCCTCTGTCTCTTTGAAATGTATGTAAGTCTTTTTAAAAGCTAAATAAGTTCTCAGGTTTATGGGTCAAGATATTTTTTCCCCCAAAGGACAGAGCTGTTCTTTGAAATACAATCATCAGAGGAGACCATACTTCTATTTTTCGATGTCCATGGAAAATAGGAGTCTAGCTTCAGTGTGCATCACATAAATATATCACAGGTCTGTTTTACCTTTAAACAAAACTGCCCTCACACTTGGTCACTACAGCTACAAGATGTATCTAGGACAAGCTGTCTGCGACACATGGAGTCGTCAATTTTTCTGCCATGAGAACAATTTTTTGTTTATCTTGAGAACATGCATGGAAAGGATGTACCTGCCTAGCTCTATAAAAGAGTGAAGTTATTTCTTTATGTTTTTTCATATTCTAGAAGATTGTCTGTAATGAATCTCTCTTTTAATGTTGATTTAATGATAAAATTGTTTTCCTCCTTTTTGCCTCTGTGGAGATGCTTTCAGGGATTTACAAAATATTTGGTTTTGGCGATTTTCCCTCAGTGCTATTCATGCATGTTCCCAAACTCACTGGCAGCATCCTAGCTGGTCTCCACTTACTGCTTTCTAAGTACCATTTTTATGCACCTGTTTTAAGTCTTACAACTCATTGAAGTTTTCTAAAATCTATCATTATCTAGCTGAGCCCCATGAGATATAAAAGTATTGGTAGTTTGTCTAAAGCTACTTAGCTTTAACAGTGTTCTAAATCTCTCTCTGTTGTCTGCAAATGCTGTGCTTCTGACTACTGAGATAGAGGTCTTCAGATTCAAGAAGGGGCCAAAGACTATGAGATTAGGATATGATGTGGGGTATCACTATGGATCCTGAGGTCACTGTTAGAAATTTCTGGAGTGGAAAAAATAAGTAGCAACTGGCAGAAGGATGGGCTGGTCATGATTCAACACTAAACCCTGTGACAGGCAATTTTTATAAGTAGTTCTCGTAGTAGAGTCAAGGAGGGCCTGATTATTATCTTTGTTTTAAATATGGAGCTTTACAACAGAATTTCCTATTGGTTGAATAACTAACATGTGACAGGTAACTCACATGTTCTTAAGATCATTAATAAAGTTAACAACTGAATTCTTACCCTACCATCAGAATTCTTTCAATATTAAAGAGACTTTACCAATTACTTTCATTGGAGAGCTTCCTTAGTATTTTTAGCAAGTGTCTCATGAGGGACTCCATGTGATTCTTAGGAGAGAGTGAGCCCAGATCAGTGTGCTAGAAGGATTACGAGTAATGAGAACCAGAAGGTGGAGCTGCACACTGGACTTCCTAGAGGATGGTGTTGTAGCTACAATGTGAAAATAGCAATGAGAATAAGGAGTGAGTTTGGCTCCCTTTTAAGGGAGTGACCTCAGGACATTGAAAAGAAGCACATTAGAAATGATGCTGTGAAAGAAGAGCTGTCATGAAAAAGCTGTGTTAGTCCAGTTAAAAGGCAGGATTGGTTAGCACAGGTTTGGAAAATAAAGATTTTCCTTTTAGTTTGTATTCTTATGTTCACCATAGACTAGAGGTGGATGGGTGGAAGGGTAAGTGTGCAGGGTGTTGAACTAAAGAAGCCCAAGTAGTAGGAGGGGACAGGAGGGTGGAAATTGGAGTTGAGCCCAGGGCCAGATGTCCCGGATGGGGTAAAGGACCCAACAGAGAGAGAACATCTGTGAGTGAAAGGAAGGCATGTAGGATATTTGGGGCAGGTCATCACAGTATAACTCACAGATCTCACTGGACTCCAAATTCCAAAGGCTAAAAAAAATCAGCTTCTCATTTATAATTAGCCAGAAACCAAATTAGTTAGTAAACAAGATAATTTTAGATTACAGTGCAAAAGTTCATTCTGGTAAAACAAAGTAAAGTAAGACAGTTTAGACATTGTACTCTAGAGAATGCAGAGGAAATAACTGACATATATGTCTTGAGTGACTTTGAGAATCTCACTGTATTTGTGAGAATGAACTGTTGGTGATTCATGCAATATTATGGCTGAAATGAACCCTGGGCCACAATTTTTTGTTTCAGGTCTCAGTTCGCAAGCAACAAGGTGAGCCACAGGGTTACACCGAGGCAAGGCTGCTTCCCAGAGTTGTGTGTGTGTGTGCAACATGCTCATACTCTTAGATTTTATAGATTTGGTCCTGTTTCAGCCATTTTTCTGGGACTTGGTTCCAGAACCTTGAATAGGCCATGGATTATCATTTATATTATTAATTTTCAATTCAATCAAAGGCACTAACATTTGCTTGTTTATCTGTACAGTTGTACCCTAAAATTCAAATAGCTATATCTAAAATGGCTTTAAATCCACACTAATTTCCTTGCCTTTGTTTCCGATTTTCCTCTCAATATAAAATAATTTTTTCTTTTTTTTTGTTGGACAATTTAATCATTGACTGAAGAAAACTACACATAAGACTGCCCCCAACTCAATGCTTGCTATGCATTTTCTTTGAATTTAACTATTTTTTTTTCATTCCTGGGAAAGGACTGTGTTATTCCTATATTCTTTCTGGTTCTACAAGTTTTGAAAAGAATTAATGATGCTCATAGATTAATTCTGATGGCCAAAAGATGTCCTAGTTATTTTCAATTTGAAGATTCTTGGAATAGGATTTTAAAGTCATAGAGTAAAAATCTCTGGTGGATATAAAATAGAACAGGATTTCTAATGTGTCGTGATCTGAAGTATGCTATTTGCAATAAGGTCATGGGAAAATCTTTGGGTTCACTAAAGTGTAGCCTCAGAAGCTGACTTGTGATTCATTTCTTCTTGCAGGAGGCACCCTAATGAAAAAGATTGAGCTCTTCTGCATGCATAAGAGGGTTGGGTCTGTGATTTGCCTCAGGAAGGGCAGCAAACAACAATAGGTTCCCTTGATGAGAATTGCTCAAGATGCTTTGGAAATTGCTAATAGTTTTACTAGCACAAAGAGATGATAATATCACAAGCATTAGAGTGGAAGTGCAAACTTAGAAATGAGCTTGGCTTTAGCTTTCTATTGTTTTGTAGCTGAGCATTCTTGGTCTAACCATTTAACCCCTCTGTACCTTCCTTAAAATTCTTTCCAGTTCTAGAGTTTTGTGACTGTACAGTATGTGATTTATTAATATCCTGAGAAGGGTTAGAAAGGAAGAAAAATCAAAGCTGCTTACTGAATCTAGAATTTTCTTAAGTAGTGACTCCTGCCTTTTTCCCTGATATTTGCTCTGTGGACACTTATTCTCCACATATTAGATCACACTGAGAGTAAGTGAAAGGATTTGAAATCTAACAGATGTTAGTTTGTAATTTGTTTATCTTTTTAGCATGCAGTTTGCTTAACCTTGTATCCTTATGTACTACTATGATTGGGATTTTGGAAATGAAAACGAAAATACATGAGTAATAAATTTAGTTTTCTAAGTGAATGTAAGATGGCACTTATATTGTCACCATTTTGAGAGTCTGAGTTCCTTGAGGTCAGGGACCATGTCTTGCTCTTGTATTTTTAGACTACTTGGAAATTTCTTTTATAAAATAGTTTCTTAGCCAATTTCTTAAACTTTTATAAAAGTTCCAGAGGAAGAAATTATACTTGAGTTACTGGTTTCCTAAGAACACCTATGTGTTGCACAGTTACAAGAATTTTAGCACGATATGCTGCTCTGGCCCTACCCCTGGGCAAGCTGAACTGCTGACCCACCGAGTCCTGGAGTGGTGGTGCATGCCTGTGTTTCCAGAACTGGGGAGGCTGAAAATAGGAGAATCACTATGAGTTCAAGCTGTGTAATGAGACCTTATACCAAATACTTTAAAAAATCAACAAGAATTTTAAGATATTTATGGATGTGGTGGTACATGCCACTAATCTCTGCACTCAGGAGGATAAGGCAGGAGGATCACCATGAGTTCAAGGCCAGTCTGAACTACATAGTGAGACCTTGTCTCAAAATAAATCCTCTCCCAACAAAAAGAAGAAAGAAAAATATTAGTGTAGAACTCAAATGTATAATATTTTTCCTAGTATAAGATAGTCCATCTGTTATAAAAGAGCATGCCCAGATCTCAATGGACTAACAATATGTAATTTTATTTTTCCTTCACATAACAGACAACTGGACAATGTGGATGCATACCACGGTTCTTTGTGATAATCAGGGACACAGGAACCTTCCATCTTGTGACTCCTAAAGATTCATTTTCTGAATCTTCTGCTTTGACTGAAGATGAAAAGCAAAGTGGACTTCAAATGTGGAAGGATTTTCTGTCAATCCTGGGAGAGGGAGTCATTACATTTTCCCACATTCTCTGGGCAGAACTGGCACATGACTGTACTTTCCTGTAACAGAGACCAGACAGGTGACACAGGAAAATGGTTTTGTGAACTTATGGCAGGGTTAATAAAGTCTTCTACTTTTTCAGTCAGTAACTTATGGCAGGGTTAATAAAGTCTTCTACTTTTTCAGTCAGTAAACACACATTTCTGTCTTTTGATCACCTTAGAACACACTCACACTTGACTAATATACCCAGTTTCAAATGCCAAGTAGTGGTGGAAACAAGGCTAACACCAGAACTACCAAAGCCAGATTCCCTGCCTCCCTGAATACATGTAGTCCCCTGTCCCCCATTATCATACAGTGGTACACAAAGGATGGTATAATTATGAAAGGAAGATGGAGAACACAGAGCAAACTCTAGTCTATAACCACTCTGAGATCTTGGAGCAGATATTGCTCAACCTATTCTGTACAACTTTCATTTAGCTGGAGAGGGGAGAGGCTTTCTTTTCTCTTTGTGTCCTATCTGCCATCTCTTACCCTCATAGCCCCATGGAAAAGAGCATAATGATACATACTTACAAATATTTACATTGAAAGATTACACAATGTATACATGTATTAAAACATCACATGGTATGCCACAAATATGTACCTTTTTTATTATCACTCACACATATCAGTTAAAATAAATTTAATAATAAAAGCAGTAAAAACAAGGCTCACCTTCCTTTGCCAATAACATTTTTATCAAAATTCAGTATTTCTCAGTGTTTGAATGTTAGTTAGGTTCACATGGCTTAGTGGCCTTATTTGATTTTTTTCTAAGCATACCCATCCTGCTTAACATGTGTTCTGGATTCCTTGACCCTGTGACTTTTAGCTGGAGCCTTGAGTTTATTTTATATAATAAACTTTGGTGGCACTCTGAATAAGACCTTTGTTCAAAGCTGCAATGTTTTATTTTCCTGAAATGCTTTACTGAGACTTTGTAGCTCAAGTCTAGTGTACATCTGTCCCTTTTTCTTAGCAGACTTCTCCAATTACAGTGGCTCCTAAGCAAGAGTTCTCTCCTTTGATCTCTGCTGGGAAGCCAGCACAACTTCTTTAGTATCCCCACCTATCTTGTATTCCTACTAACACCAGCCAACAGGAACCATAGAACCAGCACTGTCTCATTCACTGCATCCATAGTGGAGCTTAGGAAGCATGTAGGATTTCCTCCCTGACTTGGTGGGGAAGTTTCACACACTGTCAGTGACTATGGGTTTCCCTGTAATGCTTCAGGAAATGAAGCTACTCTCTCTGTAGCTGTGCCAACCCTCAGAGCCTCTGGGCCTCTGATAGGTCCTCTGTTTTTGGAAGGAAGGATGATGAAGAGTGACTTGAGAAGGGTTAGATGACACACATACAGAAGTGGCTTGTGTCTGACTTGTGAGGACCATTTAGCACATCTGACTCCTAGGCAATTCTGGAAATGTCATCTAGCCACATGCCAAAACAAGAGGGGAAGAGATTTGTAGGCTTTGAAGATCACAAAGCAAACTTGACCATGAGAGTAAAGAATCAAATAACTGCCAATATATGCTCCCATGAGTGTTTGGAAGCATATTTGTAGACTAGGACATAGGAATAAAAAATCAGATATACGTGGATGGTCTCTAAAGAAACAGGGAGAAAAATCAGTTTCTGGGAAAATCTTTGAAGGACTTTCTGAAAATCAAGGAAAAACTGCAGCGAGAGTTCTATCTGTCTTTCTGCTGATTATCCCTTGTGGAGTCCTTCCTAAGGCTTGGAAAAAGAGGTGGGGAGTTTTCTAAGGAGGCACAGAGGCAGGCAGGCTGACTTTTAGTTTCTCAAGAGCTGACTTGGCAAGCCATACATTAATGGTATGTAGGTTTGTTCCTCTCCTGCAGGGATATGGGTGAGTCATCTTGACTCATTATTCTTTAAAATAACTCAGAAGAGGTGGGAACGACAAAAAGAAACTTACCTTTGGAGTTCACAGCGCATACTAGCATCCTTCTCAGGCAGAGCAAGGGGAATACAGGCCAATGAGCAGGTGCACTATCTTTAAACAGAGGCCTGGACAACAGCATGCAAGGCATCTGTCCAGCTGACTCAAGCTCTCAGTCAGCTTTTACCTCTCCACTTCCCAAGGTGGTGCCAACTCTTAATGAAATGGTTTCATAATTTTCCCAGAGATATAAATGTATCAGCCTCTTTGCACTTAGTTTTCTGATTAACTCAATGTGTTGTTTATTTACAAAGGTAAATAAATAGTGGATAATACTTTATTCTGCATTTGGAAACTTAGATTTATGTATATACAGATACATTTATACATACATTATGCATATTAATAAATATTCAGTCCCAGCCTTATATAATTACAATGTAGAATTTCTGATCTCTTGTTTTTTTCAATTAAATATTGGTATCACTCTGGATACAGGGTTTAAGTTAGTGAAGAACATCTGTATCCCCAACAGGGTATTATAATGTGGTACATTAATAAGAGCTACACTACAAACTATATATGTGACTATGAATTTTTAGTGAATATATTAAAACTATAATAAAAGTGTGAAATTAATTTTAATCATATATGAAGTAAGCTTACATCAAAAATAGCATAATTGAAATACTCACTTTTTTGGTAGCAAATCTTCAAATCCTGTTTCACTTATGGTTTTGATAATAGTTAAACAAATAGTGGTGAACTATAGGCTGTTACTGATGTATAATATTAAAAAGGTCTAAAACAAATAATTATTTTTTATAACACTGAGGATGGAATATACAGCCTCATGAATGTTACAGAAGTACTCTATCACTGAGCCATAGTATATCCTCAGGCCAGGGTTAAGTTCTTGATGCACTTAAGCACATATATGAATGGCGAGTAAATTTTATTCTGAATGGAAAAGCCAATATCAAAACAACACATAGTACATTATTCCAGACACAAAATGCTACTGTTCAGATTAGAAAATTCCTACCCCCATCTTGTATATTCAGCTTTTGGAAATTGATTTGATTCTGTGAGTTCTACCCTCATTAATAGGTTCACCTATTAATGATCTCATAGCTGAATGAACCATTAAGAGGTGGGTCTGACTGAAGATAGGTCCCACGGAACATGATCTGCAGAGGTATATTCTTATCCCTGACCCTTCCATTCTCACTCATTCTGTTTCCTGGATGACATGGGTTCACCAGCTTTCCTCAACTGTACCCTTCCACCATGCCATTTCTGCCTTGGAGCCTGTCAAACATGGACACAACTGATTACCAAATAAATTCTTTCCCCATTAAGTTCTGGGTGTCAAGTATTTTATGCATGCAATTGACAATATCCAATACAGAACTCTGTTGTCACACAATTGAAGTCACTGCTGCTGGTGCTGTACCTGACCATATGGTTCAGAACCTTTGGAATTTCATTATGGGAGGAATTTGGAAAAGTTTGGAGATACAAGCTAGAGAAGCTTAGAATGCTAAGAGTGAACCAAGTGGGAGATTCTAGAAGGAACTCAAAGACCAAAATGCTGATAAGAATGTGGACAATAAAGGCAAGGCACACTAGATTTCAGATGAGTAGTCTATGGAAACTAAATTAGAGACATGTATGTTCTATTATGGCAGAGGACTTGTCTATATTTCACCAATGTCCTAAGGTTTTATTAGAGACTGGATTGAAGGTAGTGGACTAATTGATTTGGTGGAGAAAATTTTAAGGCTGTCCAATGTTCAGACTTTTGCATAGATACTGCTTGTTGCTTTTAGTCAGATTTGTCATGTAAATCAGGATTAAAAACAAGAGCCAAGGGATGTGATAATTTTTAATGTTAGCAACAAAAGAAGCACATTAAAGATAGGGGCAGGAGAGTGTGGTGATTGGAAATATTAAGCTTGTTTATAGAAGGTCATTACTCTTCCTGCAACAGAAGGAGAAATGCATTGAGGTTATCTCACGAACTGGCCAGGTTCCTCTCATGACAGGCCTAAGGCTATAAAGGTCTGTTTTGCAAGTCTTCATCTTTTTTTTTTAAATTTTATTTATTTACTTATTAGAGAGAGAGAGAGAGAGAGAGAGAGAGAGAGAGAGAGAGAGAGAGAGAGAGAGGTGTGTGTGGCCAGCTCAGCCCACCAGGGGGCGGGGCTGGCCGGCATGTGGTGCTGGGGGATCGAACCGTGGTCCCTGATGCTTTGCTAAGCTTGTTCTAAGTAGGTGCTTTTAGACCACTGAGCCATCTCTCCAGCCCCGCAAGTCTTCATCTTGAGAAAAGAACTGCAAACTCTCCTGCCCACTCAGGGCCAGCTAAGGAAGAAGTTCTGCTATCCAGGGACTCAGAGGTCACAGCAACGATGGTGCTAGTGGGGCTGGCTGTTGCTTGAGCTGCTAACTGACTAGTGTCATCTTTGTGGTGCTGGACGTTCAGATATGGAGAGTGTAACAAATGTGATTTCATGGAAGCTTTCACTCTGACTTCAAAGGAAGAACTCAACGGACTGGTATCATGTTCCTGACAGTTTAATGGATGAAGCTGTCAAAGTAAAGCTGGAAGTACTGGTGAAACCCCATGAAGTTAGAGATGTCTACTAAGCAAGAAACGTTGTAGGCAGTAGGGAGAGCCAGCCCAAGAAAGAGGCCATGTGGTCTCCAACTGGCAAAGCCATACAGGCAAGGCTGCTGAAATACTGTAGCTCATATTCCAACCATAACATGACCCAAGTGGATGAAGCTATGGGATTTAATTTTGGCTTACTGAGTTTTAATGTTACTTTGGTATTATTCTTTTTTTATACCTTGATTCTTCCCTTTTGAAATGGAAATGTATACCTTCTGCCATTGTATGTTAGAAATATTTAATTTTCATTTTGTTTCAATTAGATCTTGCAGCTAAGAATCTGCCTTGTGTCTCAGAAGAGACTCTTGGAAATGGATTAAATGCACTTTGCATAACAATATGGACACGAATCCTTTGGGTACCAGGGGAGAAATGTAGTTTAGATCTAAAGTATCTTCCAAATGCATCTTGTGTTCAGAGGTCATTTGGGAATCTGATTTAATCATGAGGACACTGTACTCCTCTGTGAATTAATCCACTGATGCATTTATAAATGATCATGGTTTCAGGAGGTGTAGCTTTGTTGGAGGAAGGGTTTGCTAGAGTCTAATTTGGAAGGGTTTATTCTTGTTCATGACTTACTTTTTCTGATTCTGTGCTTTCTGTCTCCCATAGTCAGGTAACTTTGCTTCACCTTGCCCTTCCACCATGGTGTTTTTGCCTTGGAACCTTAGAGGTAGAAACAAATTAGCATTTGCCAATGGTTAGGGACACTGGGAGAAAGGAATAAGTTTGGCTATTAATGGGTAAGAAAAGACATCTTGTAGAGAGAGATAAGATAAGAGATGTTGATTGTGAAAGAATTACATAAGCTATGATGACTTGTGCATGTTCCCACGTGTGGCCATACACCCATATAGAGACAGGTCTTTTTGAGTGATGAACTTTGAATACATGTCATAGATTGTATCAAGGTCAATTCCTTGACTGCTGTGTTGTACTACATACGTGCAAGAATTTGCACTATGGGAGTCTGAAGTGCAGTGAGGAGGAGTTCCTTTTATGTTTCTTTACCATCTCCTGTTAGCCTGTAAAACAATCTGAATGAAAATCAAAGCAATAGATTTTGTTGTTGTCATTATGAACTTTGAGTAAATGTTATGGATCGTACCATATTCCTGATGAGATGACCCTTTCCCACTCTTCTCAAAGTCAGCCATTCCCATAAGCTCTTCTAGCTATATTTAATATGATGTGGTCTCCTGTGGTCCCATAGCTTTAGATATTGTCTCTCCGTATGTACATCTAGCCCCATCAACTTTCTCTTTTCCTTCAGCCATTATTGTATTGCCTCAGCATCTCAGAGTTGTCATGCCTTCTGCAGAATCTAGAATTTATCCACCATCATTCCTTTCTCTACAACCTGAACCTGCTCTAGTTGTTCTGTCTCAGAAAATAGCATCATCACTAATTCAATTTCAAAACCCAAATGTTGAAGTTTTAATTTCACACAACACAGTCAAGCAAATTCCCTTGGAATTATTTTGAAGGCATATTCTTTGCTATAGTTCTTTTTAACATAGCAAGGACTTAGCTCAAGTAGTGAGAACATTTCCTTAGAACCCCACAGATTCTCCTTTTATGGTCTGGCTTGTATCCCCGCCCCTTAAATTTTATGTTGAGGTCCTAACATCCAGCACTTCAGAATGT
Organism: Octodon degus; assembly: GCF_000260255.1. Taxonomy (NCBI): domain Eukaryota; kingdom Metazoa; phylum Chordata; class Mammalia; order Rodentia; family Octodontidae; genus Octodon; species Octodon degus. The sequence continues at coordinate 813,048 of NW_004524696.1, read as the reverse complement.
GGCTATATTTGAAGAGTCATTAAGAGGTCACTAAGTTAAAATGATGTTGATTGGACACTAATATGTTATTACTAGTATCCTCATAAGAAGAAGTTTGATACAAAAACAGAGGAAGACATGTGAAAACAATGGAAGAAGATGCTAAAAACAAGTAGTGAGATCTGCTAAGACCTTGATCTCATATTTCTTGCCTACAGGATTAATAATAGATTTGTGCTGTTTCTGTCAAATTTGTGATACTTTATGGTGTCCTTAGAAAATTGGAAAGCCTACCACCAATAAGTCACCCTCATGGAGTCAGAGAAAGATGCTTTTTCTGGGCCATGTGGGCTCTGGTTCTGTCCTCCTCCTCTAGAAGGACTTCTTAGTTCAAGGTTGGATGTATCCAGACACACAATCTGCTCTTACTGTTCTCCATTTCTCTACTCATGGCCTCTGCACAGTAGCAGAATTGATCTTTCTAAAACATAGGTCAAATCTTACCCTCTTCTGCTTCAAAACATCTACCTGCTTTTAAAAAAAGAAAGAAAATTGTTAAAAACCAAAAAAAAGCATTAGAAATGATAATAAATTTGGTGAGCAAAATGATAAGAATAACTCTTAGGAAAAATTCAAGTAATTTTTTCTTGTCTTGAAGATTCCTGTGTAGACTCACTTTAGCATGATCCTGTAATTTCACCTTGTAATAGTGGCACCTTCCGTTGGCATGTTGGGTTCCCTGCCTTCCAGGGACTCCTGGAACATGCAAGCCTGCTCTGTGCCCAGAGTCTTCTCCTTAGTCATCCCTTCGCCCTTCAATGACTCTCTTAGATCCTGATGTTCTTATCCTGTACTCCATTCAGATCTGGTCCAAACAATCTTGTATAAGATGATTCTTTTGTCTCTATCTTCACTTTCAGAGTCTTACATTTTTTTTTTTTTTTTCAGAACTGGGGATTGAACTCTGGCCCTTGTGCTTGCCAGGGAAGCATTTATTCCACTAAGCCATCTCCCCGGCCCCCAGAGTCTTACATATTTTAAACCTTCTTGGAAGAGATCACTATTATTTCACTTCACAATCACCTATTCATATTTTTTTTGTCTATATCTCTTTTGACACCAGTTTTCAAACATAGAACACACAAAGGATCTTGTCTGTCTTGTCCACTGTAAGCTCCTTCATGCTTAAGCTTGACAAGTGCATTTAAACCTGTATTGCTGGATTTTCTGTCTGGCCTTAAACGTCTAGAAGTAGATGTTAAGTTTCTGGAAAATTGGTGAGCAAAGTAACCTTATCTCATACAGATTCAGTTACCTGTTTTGTGTTAGTATATTCTTGAAAATTTTATAAATAGCTAGGCTAGCTTTTACTCCTACTTTGTGTTCCGTCATCAGTTTACAGTAGCATTTGTTCACTGTTATGTTTTATTTAATTACTTCAAGTTAATATGAAGAGATACAAGATATAGTCTGTCCTGCTAGGATGTCCAGGTCATATACATAGGTTGTCAGGTGGTTAGAAATCCTGACAACTTCTAGGATGGAAGTGTGTGGAAGTAAGGACAGATTTGGCAGATTTAATGCAAAATTGCTTAAACTATGGAGTTTAACAAAAAAAGGTAAAGAAAAGCCTCTTTTGTGCTTGTTTTTTTCTAGAGCAGTCATCTTATCATCTCATTATTAATCAACCACTCTATTGCTTTTTCATCAACCAACTACAGAAATGAATCTCTAGGAAAAAGATAGAAACTTCAGGAATTAAGCCTAGCTGTAAAATTAGTATTATGTAATCCTTTAGCTACCTCCCTCAGCTGCTGAGTTCTGAAATAGCAGTGCATAGGAGTGGGTGGCGAAACTCTAATAGTTAGCTGCTTGAAAAGATTGATTTGCATTCATTTCTACTTACCAAATTATTTGGGAAGGAGTTTTAATCGACAATGTCATCCCTATAGTCCTAAATTTTAGCTGAGTTTAAAGGCCACTCATATGACAACTAGATGTGCATCTTTATGGGACAAATCTGGTGTTTTTGAGGTAAGAATACATGCCCTTAGGTGCCCTGTCCTCTGTCAGACCTCTGCTGATTCCCTCAACTCAGACCTTGGCGAGAACACTTCTCTTCCATGTGACTTTGTTGTTTTAATTGTTGGCTTGTAAATATGCGGTATCATATTAAATAGGTGAGTGTGTCTTGATGCTTATTTATTATTTACAAATGCTTGATATTGGGATATCCCAATACTTATTGGGATAAGTAGGATAAATATATAAATAATAAGAAAAAATGGTCGGAAAATATGAACTCACCCTATAACTAGAATGCAGAATCTGCACATAAGGAAAATGTTGGAATGCACACACCTTAAGGATGGCAGTGACTGTCCATGTGGCCCCAGATATCCATCTGCTGTGGCTTGAAGAGCGGCTTTAGCACTTCTGAAGGCTTCTCTTAATAGTAAAAAGAGATTAATTTCAAATTAAAATCTCTACTGCATATAGTACCATAATTACAAATAATTATCATAAAACTTTAACTAAGGAAACTGGCAAAAGTAAGTACAGACATCAGAACACAGAATCCTTAAGGTCTTTATCTGTAAAAAGTAAAGTGTTGTTTCAAATAAGCTTTGAAGATAGTCAAATAGTTACCAAAAAGCCATGACCTGCTTCCTTCCCATACTAAAGCTCTTTCCTCTGTCCTTTCTCTCCTCTTCCCTGTCCTTTCCCCCTCCTCTCCCTTACCTCCTTCTGGATTAGGAGGGATTTGACTCAAAATTTGTCTTGGTGTATGTATTCCTTCCATGATTCATATCTTCTTTAAAGGCTACTAATTTTATTTTCCAGAATTGTTTTCTGTTGCTCCTTAGGTAGGTCTCTGGGTGAAATTTCCTCCAGACCTTCTGGGAACAAATGTACATTTGCATCTCACAAAAGTGAAAATTCAAAAATATGGTTTCCAATAGCCTATTTCTGAGTGGGCTTCTCAGTGAGTGATGTTTCAGTCCATTGTATTGGTTACCTTTGTTATATAACATGGGGCTTCCACCCTTCTAAAATGTTTAAATTCATTCTTTAAATCTATTCTTTATTTTCTAAGGGTTGATACTTGACTTTGAATGCATCCAGTTCCCTTTGCCCAGAATACAATTAAAGCTTAGCAAGGGGAACTTATAAACATTTAAGAAATGGATTTCTAAAGTGGATTCATTCAACAAACATTTGTGTGATCATGCTCCTTACAGTTTCTTTAAAATCCAGATTCACACTTTTTTCATCCTGCTCAATTTTGCCATCTAAATTGCATTTGCACTAGTGTTACCGCTTCGGAGACTCTACTTTTATTTCCAACTAATTTTCTCACTTTGTTATCATCCTTGTCTCTAGAGTGTATCGCGCCATTATGTGAAGAAAGAGAGAGGAAAAAGCAAGGCAGAAGGCAATGAAAAGTTATTTGATCATTGAGTGCATTTTCATTCTAACACCTGAATGGTGCCTAGGGCTGAAATCGAAGGACCACATTTATTCTGGGAAAGGCTTAGAAGAGTAATTGTCCTTTGCAGGAAACCTTTTGTTACTTTTATCCTTCTATTATTACTAGAAGGTGTTTTACGTGTGATTATCAGAAGTGGTAAAGTATAGGGCAATGATAGAAAATTCATTTTGTAATTATCTTTTAGTAAAGTAGCTCTTTTGCTCACCTGAATGGAAAGAGCAGGCAGGTCTCATAAAGATGCTGAATTCTTAGGTACCTTCAAACTGCCTTTATATCCTAATTTTTTTTTTTTTGCAATATCAATAAAGTTCCTTAAAAAAGTTTAAGGCCATATTTATAACTCTAAAAATGGACACAATGCACATGAAACAAAGTGAGAAGGCCCAATACATGCCCATTTTACTGCCGGACACTGTAATGTTAATTAAAAATGTTGCTTCCTGGTGCCTCTCTGTTTCATATTCATTGAGTGGGATCCTATCCTGCTAAACACCTGAGGTTGAGTCTCTTCAATAGCAAATTGGAATTTATGCATTTAGCTTGAAAATGTGTTTTTAATTTTTATTTATTAAACATTTTTTATATAGTACCTACATCATTTTAGGCATAATTCTACGTGGTAGTGTGAAACACCAAAGCAGTTACATCCTCATTTTCAGCTAATGATACCTTTGCTGGTGGGAAGCCAGCACTGACACAGAGATGGAGCAGGCCTGGGGCTCTGTGTGCATGCAAATCCAGAGTTTTACTGAATCAAAGTGCCGGTATCAGAGGCAGGGGGCAGGCAGGATATTACTGTGGGGGCCCGTGGGAGACACCTGGTGATGAGAAGCTTTCTGTTGCTGTGAAAAGGCACAGACAAGATGAAAGGCAGGAGAGGAGGAGAGGGGTATAAAGAACAAAGGCGAGTGCTTCCTGTGTCTGTGCACTGAGTTTTTGCTGTAGTTCAGGATGCTGGAGTTGCATGAGGTTGATGAAGCATCAGAACTCAGATGTGGCTCTTTGCCTTATGTCAAGGAGTCACTGATGTGCCCTTGTCCAGGATGGTGCTATTTGCACTGGAGGGCACTGAGATGGAGAAAACAGTAAGGAGGTGAGATGTAGCTAAGAGGAGAGATGATGAGGACCAACTCTTCTCAGGAAATGTGGAAAAGAAAGATTTAGAAAGTACTGAAAAGGTAAGTGGACATGATTTTCTGATTATGGGAAGGAGTAGAAAGTACCTAGAGAATAGTTCTTACTTTAGTTTTATTACAGGGTCACTGATGGAGCTGAAAGATAGGAAGAAGGTGGGCAGCTGATGAATGGGGCATAGAGTTTGGCTCTGGTATGTAACTCCCTACCTGTGGATTCAGGTAGCAGTGGGCTGGATCCCTAGAAGCCCAAGGAGGACTAGAAATCCAAATTCAGAAATAATTAGCATTTGGGTAGTTATTGAAGTTAGTTCCTATGATACATGTTTGGTCAAATCACACTTTTTGTTTCATGATATTTTTTCATCATTTGATAGCACATGGAAGCAACTTATTATTGGCCAAAGCAGTATTAGAGAAAGAACATAAAATTAAATGATCGGGACAAAAATGTTGTTCTGCTCTTGCTCCTTCTCACTGAAATGTTAATTTGCCCTAGGCACCCACATTCCTCTAAGGACTTGTCAGGTCTTCAGTCCTTCAAAGTTTGCTGAAAGAAATAGTTATATGAGAGGTCTAATCAGGGACCAATAATTTTTTTTAAAATGTATTTGGTTGTTGCAGGGTGTCACTATGCATCTCAGACTTATGGTGATCCTCCTGCTTTCAGCCTCTCCAGTGCTGGGATTACAGGTGTGCACCACTATGCCTGGACTCTGGCTGGATTAGTCTACCCTGGGGGCGAGGCTAGCGGGGCATGTGGTTCTGGATATTGAACCCCTGTGCCTGTGCTTGCCTAAGCTTGCCTAAGCAGGCTCTTTCATCCGTTGAGCTATATCCCCGGCCTATAAACCAATAATCTTGATTTGTTACAGTGAATTAGAAGATCTAAATTATTTCACATAAGTGGTTTTTGATTATCAGTTAACCTGAGGTAATATTTAGCTATCACTTTCACATATGATCCAATGGCTTTGGGTGAGTGTCCTACTTTTTTCAGAAAAGTCCTCTAGAGGACAGGTAG
>NW_004524696.1:804402-805969 GCF_000260255.1 Octodon degus | reverse complement strand
AGAGACCCCATTTAATTCTTCTTCTATTCAGAAGGCAAATTGATATAAACCAAGGGGAATGGAGTGGGGCAGAAGTAATAATGATTTGAATATGTGTTCATAAATATTGTAGGACAGCCTTTGAGATAGAGCTCTCCAACTCTGAGAAGACCAAATTCAGGGATTTTATTAATCCCCATCATGCCTAAATTAAGAAGGTATCACTTCTCTGATTTTTTGCTTCGGTAGGAGAAAATATACAGAGCTTTGGACACAATTCCACGGCTACTTAAAGTAGCGGGGGTGGAGTCGAAGCCACACCCAGCCTGAAGCCTCAGCTGCACACAAGGGCCCCTGCTCTATGATGACCTGTGGTTGGGTTCCAGCTCTGTCATCCCATCTTTGAAATTTTAATAATTATTGAGCACATGGAGGAATCTTTTCATTTTGCACTGGGCTACACAAATTACAGAGCTGGTGCCAATCATACATTTTGAATACATATATCATTTGGGTCTCATATTCTGAAATTATAAATGATATTGTTCAACTAAATGCTATTAAGAACTTAATGTGAGAAAAATTCCAAAATTTGTGACTAAAGAGACGTTTAGTTCTTTTTGTCTGGATCGTCCCTGTGCATGTGGGACTCCTAATGGTATTTTGGCATATCACTGAGGCCACTGTATTTGAAAGTTACGATAAAGAGATAACATCTACTTATGTTTATTTTTTAGGATTAGATTTGTTATCAACTTCCATTTCAATTTGCTTCTATAAATTCTTAAGGTTTGCCTTGAGAACTCTATTTTTTAAATTAGAGTTATATTTAAAGCTTTTCACGGAGAAAGTTAATGTAAAGGTAAGGAATTTTGGTACCTCAGTGGCTTGTGTTGTTAATTCATTAGTGCATTATAAATTCACAGAGAAAATTAGAATACATTACTGGTTATAGTACCAGAATTCCCCAGGCAGGCTGTGGTCAGCCAGGAAGCTGTGTGAGTGAGGGTGGGTCACGTGTGTGAATCAGAAACCAGGGCTGATCCCCAAATTTCAAGGTGATGTTTTCTAGTTTTTTGACCCTAATATAAAGAACCTAGAGTGGGTAGATTGCATACCATATTATTAATTTAATTTTTTATCATTAGCTCTTTGATATGGCTTAACCTGGATATTATAAATTTGGGTTTTCTCTCTATCGAAAGGCTCTGTTTAAAAAAATAATATTCTATGAAAATGTTTTAAAGTTCAGCTATATAAAAAAAATAAATTTGGACAGTAAAAAAACTCTGATACTGGGCTGGGGAGATAGCTCAGTGGAATAAGTGTTTCCCTGGCAAGTGCAAGGGCCTGAGTTCAATCCCCGGTTCCGCACAAAAAAACCAACCAAACAAACAAAAAATAAACAAAAAACTCTGATACAATGTTCAGGGTGGAGTGGGTTTTCAAAAGGCTAAGCAAATCCCAAAGCCAGGATTTCCAGGATTTATGAGGTCTATGAGTTGTCCTTCCGTGTTCGTTAGAAGTGAAGGTAAAAATATCAACTGTAAAAATTTGCACATAGAGGACACAAAGGCTTTTGCACCTT
>NW_004524696.1:799454-800811 GCF_000260255.1 Octodon degus | reverse complement strand
GGATTTAACTGACCTTATATCAGATACAAAAGTTACATTTCTTGTTATATAGGTCTTGCTTTATCTTGGTCTTAACTATCTAGCAGAAAAGTATAAGAATGAGATATACAAAGTAAAGCTATATTAGTATGCTGAGCTGTAAAAGGCTCAAGTCAACTGCTTCTGACATTACCAGTCCTAGGGATAACCCACTACTATTAAGGACTAGTGGACTATATTGGATTATTTTGCTGAATTTATGAACATACAATATTTAAATGGCAATGGAATACCCATCTCTGACAGCCCCATAAGTAATGCAAGGAAGCTGTTCCAGGCAACACTAAAGGCAGAAGCAAATGCACATAGTGAAAGATAAAATTGAGTATTGAAGAGTTATTAGCAGCCAGTACTGTTAGTATATAACGAGGAATCAAAGGGGATGGGCTGGTTGTTAGCAGCAGGTGAATGTAAAGAAGTTGGTAGGTAGCTGGTTATACAGGGTCACACATCTTCCTACATGGCTGGACTTTCTGCAGTGTTATAGAAAGTCTTTGCTTTATCAGACAGTACCTGCCAATTGAAATGAATGTCTAATAATCCTTCTCTTTCTCTGTCTTGACTTTACAGATCATGTAAAAATATCAAATATCAGTAACCTAATTAAAAATTAGAGCAATTCTTCTATCAAAATGTGGGGGAAAAATCTAAAGATTAACTTATAATAAAAAATATCTACTTCACTTTGTAAATTCTTTGGCATAATCTCACTAAAGTAATGCAACAACAAAAGCTTAAATTAACTTGGACATAGAATAATGCTCTATGCCATAGCTTTAAATGCAAGCCAACAGGGGCATGCTATATTGCTGACATAAACACTATGTGAACTTTGCAGGGCTGTGAGTTTTCAAGTAACAAATAGCATTAGCTGTTTTTCAGCATACAACCGAAGTGTGAAATAGAGGACTACTGGAAAAATCACTATGCATCAGAGGTGCACAGTAATCATTCTGTGTTTGGGACAGAGTATGGGGACCCCACATGGTGCAAGACATCTGGGATCTCTGGTCTCACTGCTTCCTGCTCCACCAATGCAACAGTTCCAAAGTCACACTTGCATAATGAGTCACTAGGGTCTCTATTGAGGAATGATATTGTAAAGCATAAATGTTAAACATTGCTCAGAGAATGCTTGATCACCCTATATGTAGGTGGGAAAATGATGCTCGAATGCTTCTGAACTGAGTTTGAGTAACATAGAGAGGAGGCAGGCTATCCATTACAGGATACCTGGAAATTGCAGCATGACGTAGTGTGTAATGGAATGAAGACAGCACAGCAGGGAGGAGAGAAAGAGCTTGCAGACGTCTAAAGA
>NW_004524696.1:795049-796431 GCF_000260255.1 Octodon degus | reverse complement strand
GATTATACCTCACAGTTAGTACTACTTCATAGTGCTAGAATTTGAACACAAGTAAGAATCTTCCTTGTTCACAGAGAATGACCAAACTGAAGTAAGTTAAATTCAGTTTTTTCATATTATTGAAGTTCCAGACCAATCAAACATATGAAAATTGGTGTGAAGCTGACATGAGACTAATGATAGGAGGACAGATCTAGCTTTGCACAGTATAGGGACACTCACTGACAGAAGTATGGGACTGGGCAGCAGCAAGACCAAGTGGATCCCAGTAAGTTGGGCTAAAAGGAGGGACATATATGTTGGTCAGATAAAAATGACTTCACAAGCCAGCTATCCCTCTACTGGGAATTTTCCTGGAGGAACTGAAAATGTCACATCATGGTGATATATGTGTACTTTTGCTTATAGTAGCGCAATTTGTAATATCCATATCTTGGAAAAAACCAAGATGCCCAGTACCTGAGGAATGGATGAAAAAGATGTGGTATTTTTATACAATGGAGTATTACTCAGCTATAAAGAATGATAAACTCGAAGCCTTTATATTGAAGTGGATGCCACTTGAACATATTCTCATAAGTGAAATAAACCAGACACACATGTGTAAATATCATATAGTCTCCCTAATATAAGAACTCAAAAGAAGAAATGCAAATAGAAAAGTATAACACAATTGAAAGGAAAGTGAGAACTTGAGCATTGGACATTGAGGAGAGGGCAAAGAGAAAAGCTGGGAAACATGACAGGGGCAAACCCACAAATTTATACATACAAGATGGGCAAGGCAATGATTCTGAGAAACATCAGCAGGTTTTTGAAATTAGCAGTTAATTGGTAGGATTCTCACCTTGACTAACTATATATGCTGATACCTGTGAACTAAGCAACTGCACTGAAGATAGCAATGTGTAATAGAGTCATGCTTGGAGTGCCTGTCATTCTGGTCTTCTAAATACATACTGCTTGTCATGACATACCATTTGTTGCCATACTGTCTCTCAATTAAATGTTAAAAAAATGATAATAAATAAAAAAAAGAGACAAGAAAAAAAAAGTCACAGGACTGTCCTGCTATAATGCTGTATATGGTTAGATTTCTAAATTTCTGTGTAAAAATATGCAATTGTTTATTCATATTTTTAAGATATTTTTTATTTTTTAAATTTTTTCTTCATATTCTGTAGAGACTTAAAGTTTAACATATCAATACTAGATGGAAAATACCTGTTCCATGTTATGCCTAAGATGTTTGATATTCTGACTGATAGTGAAGTTAAGCTTAACAGCCTAGGTTGTGTGGTAATAACAAGACGCTTGTCTTCTGGATAGTTAACAACCTAAGTTTGCAGACCATAAATTAAAGAAAAAGAAGGGCTCCAAGG
>NW_004524696.1:790060-794949 GCF_000260255.1 Octodon degus | reverse complement strand
CAAAGCTATTCTCAGCAAACATTGCTTGGAGAATCCCTCTTGATCTGGAGTAATTAAGAGACTATTAAGTAGTCCAAGGAATATTTGAGAAGGATGTGAAATAGGAAAGTGCTTATGGACCTAAATAAAGGAGCACAAATATAATAATATATTTCACGGATGTGTCTCTGACTGACAATTGATGGGAGATTTTATAAAAAGCAAAACAACTTTATATCCAAATGACAGAGCTACTTGTATCAAATTAACTGTCTCAAAGTAGTGGCTTAAAAATGTCAGTTACTTTTAGTTCTTCTATCTCTCTTCCTATCAGGGGGACACTTGTGATGTTAGTTACAAGCTTCCTCATGCCAGGCACTGTGCTTAACTGAGTACAAAGTTGAAGAACAGCAGAGGAGGGAGGTGGTGCCTTTCTTTGAAGAAGAGATGCTTGGGTTTGTTTTGGAGGGCCAGCAGGGTTTCTTCTTGAAGGCTGACCTTCAGTGCCAAAGAGATATGTAGATTAAAATACTCAAGAAAACTAGAAACAGAGAGCAGAGATTAAAAGGGGCTGTTAGTTTGGGAAAACAGTTATGGAAATTATTTCACAACAATAATGAAGTAGATCACTAGCTTTGACCATTGTGCTTGGGTCTGGGAAAGTGCAAATTTCCTCTTTAGCTAAAAAATGTAGTTAATTGTATAAGTTTGTTCTATGCAATTTATGTAAGTTTAAAAACCTTTTGGTTTAATCACACTTGTGTCATGGAAATTGTTCTTTAAAAAAGTAGCCCTTTTTATCCTGTTATTTTTCCCACCCAGCTTTTTCTAGGTTGTCAAAAGCACAAGCTGCAATGGTAATGATAGGAAGATGACAGGTGAAATGCCAGCCCTAATTAGAGGCTTGATTGCTGTGTAATAAAAAGGCCTATATTTGATTTGGACGGTTCTGAGTTGTCAGGTAGAATGAATCAACTGTGTCTCCACTTTCATTTTTAAATGTGAAAAATGTGAATGTGCATTATTTATATTGTATTTCATGGCTGTAATTAATGATGTGTCTGTGGGATGATATCCCCAAAGACAGTTGATTTTATGTTCAATCTGTATGTGCATTTGTAAAACTAATTTGTCCTCGTTAAAATTCTTAAGAGTTTATTTGAGCTAAACTCAGGAGGCCTTGGTGGGTGTAAAATTCACAAAATACAAAACAGAAGTCCAATTGCACTTTTACCAGTAAGTTCTGAAGTGGCTGAAGCCATGTTCTAGATATCACTGCAGAGAATGCCAGTGGGCAGTAAAAATAAAGAAAAGGTGTTTTTCTGCTTCAAAAAGTGTTTTTAGACTTGTTTTCAAGATGTGAGTGTAAGACAAATGAACACAATCCTATCTGCACTTCTTTTACTTAGTGGAATAAGAGGATGTTTACTCAATAAAATATTAAATTTGCAGGATAAGTGGATCAATTTTTCTTGATAACATATGAAATTTTGAAGCTATTTTGGAATCTCCTGGGTAATGTCAAAATGTTGTGGCTTAGAACTCCTTCTAAAAGTGACTCATCAAACTAAATGTTACTGGGCACTGGGTTGCTAGTGTTTCCCTCTAGAGTTAGATTCCAGGTTCTTCTCTTCTTGAACAAAGAAATTAACTAACAAGCAAAAGGCAGTGGAAAAGTTTATTTGAAAAAGTAAAAATAGAGTGAGAGAGAAACTGGTTCTGCAAAGTGAGGTTGGACCACATAGAGGATAAAGCAAGATAAAAGGACATCCTGGAGAAAGCAGGGCAGGCTATGGTGAGGAAAGCCATTACAACAATCTCTTCTTGACTTCTGTGTCTTTATATACTGTGTAAACTTAGAGAAAACCCATGCACATTTCTATGTACAGATCCTGAAAGCTGGTGCTCTGATTCCGCTTCTCAGGCTGACATCAGGACGAGGTCATTTTATTGAAAGCCTGCTGGACATCTCACAAGAAATTCATGTGCAGGGCTTTAGTAACTGTTCTGTGTCTATGTCTGGGGTCTTGTAATTTAGCCTACTTCCCCAGTCATCTGTGGCCACCCTAATCTCCTATGTCAATATTATAATCAATCTCTAGGTTCTTTCAGTCATGCTATATTTAATCAATATTCAATACCATATGTTCAAAGATGTATTAATTTTAACATTAGTGCAATAACATTGATACTAATCATTGAATGTTCAAATAATATTAGTCTAAAATAAATGGCTTGACTTTCATGGGATGTGGATATCTAGCTCCTTTGTTAGTATTTGCTTGTTCATTTTCAACCTGATGATGATGGTTAAGACCAATTGATTGTTTTATGCTATCCAATTTCAGAGATCACTAACCTCAGGAGATGAAACCATTATTTCTGTCTTTATTTGGTGTTTTCAGAGACCATTAAGCTTATTTCAGCCACACTAGGAAACAAAGTGATTTTATATTCAAGGCATTTCTGATTCTCCAGAGTTTGTTTTTCTTGAAGTTAATCCCATTCTTCTAGAAGTCAGGTGTTAGTGGGCCTGGGTATAGCAAGGACATGGTCCAGAACTTGGACATGAGGAAAATAAAAGATCTCCGAGATCTAACTGATTGCCATATTGGCTCCAAGCTTTACCCTCATGGTGACAATGACTCGTTTTCAAGTTTCAGTGTGGAAAAGGATGCAGGATTAGAAGCAGAGAGTGGTCAGAGGACGCAGATGTGGCTCTATCACAGGCCTCATCCAGCAGATAAATGACCACCACAAAACTAAAATTAGGTGCTCACAGAGAGCAGTGCACAGAAGAGGCCAGAAAATCAACGATAGAGTGTTTGGGAAAGGAAGAAGAATTTTAATAACCCACAAAGCTGACAGCAGAAGATCCTGGGCAGCAGGAAACCAGAAACCAAGACCAGAGGAACATTTCCAAAAGACAGCAATGTCAGGAATAGCAGAGAGGCACTGTGCGAGGATCACGCACCTCAGCACTAGTTCCTGCTAGGGGCATCGCCCGAGCACTCAGCAAAGGGAAAGCAGCATTGCTACTAGGTGGCCAGAAGGGTCTGCAAACAGCAAGTCCAGCCTGATCCTTCACGAGTGCAGGTTGAACAGTGTTAATGAGGTCTGGGCACATATTTGGCACAAAATACCTGGAAGTTGTCCAAACGATTACAATTATTAGTGCTCTATGGCTCTATGCACAGTAAGCGTTAGACTTTTTAACCCTAATTTTCTCATATCACATAGACTCTGACTTCAAAATCTTTAAATTTTTCTGTCTCTCTGTTTCCTTCTTTGTCTGTGTTTTTTTTAAAACAGGTTAGGTGTAATGTTAATGTTGGATGTAATGATTTTAAAACGCCACAGGATGGCTATGCCTGAGAACTGTCTACCTTATTCTATCATTTTTTAGGACTTCTTTAACTGTATAGAATTTTTCCACTTTTAAAAATTTTATCTACTTTTATGTAATCAATCATTACTCTCTTCAGTATTTTCAGAGAACACTAGTTAAATAGCCTTTATTTTTAAAATGACTTAAATAGACATCACTATATTAACATACTCAGTAGAATATGAAAATATCTATCAATTTGGAAGGTATGAATTGAACTTATTATTTAATCAATCTAATTACTAGCTTTGAAAATATAAATGTAGAAAATAATTTTTAAAAGTTCAGTTAGATCTATAGTTTTTCAAAGATTATGAGAGAATTTGCAGTTAAAAATGAAGGAAATTTCAAGATTATATTATTTTAATATTAATATTATTTTTGACGATATCAAATAATGTACTATAAAAGTACATGTCTGTTTTCTTGCAGAAAACATTTTCTTGATGATGAAAAAAATAAGGAAATGGTGCATTGATGGTGTTGTGTTGTTTTGTTTGGGAATTAGTGTAGATTTAAAGGAGAAGATTTGCATTTTAGGCACTGATTTGCTGGTGTCTGCTGCTGTTGGACTGCAAGAGCCAAATGTATGCTTTTCTTTTTGATTCCATGTCAACATTTGCAGATCAAAATTAGGCAGGAGTATTTATACCAGGAAGTTGGAAAGCACTAATATCAGAATAATCAGAACTTTACTCTTTGTGGAAAGCTAGTTTACCAGTCTATCACTATCATCTACTATAATTTCTCATTTGCTGCCATTTACTTCAGCTTCTTTCTCAATTTCTCCACAAGCCTTTGTATATTTCTTAAGTGTATTCACAGTACCTTTCTCCCCCAAACACCTACTTCCCCACAACTTCATTTTTAAAAAATAGATTTTAAGGTAGAGCAGTTTTCAGTTCATAGCAAAATCAAACAATTAGTAAAGTTTCTATTTACATGCACTGTCTCAGTTATGTTTCTTTCATTACTGGGACAAAATACTAAACACCCAGAATTAAGGAAGGAAAGATTTATTTAGCTCACAGTTAGTGGAGGTTGCAGTCCATACTCAGCTGGCTCCACAGCAGCCTGGCAGATGGCTGCGGGCAGCAGTCCATGGTGGAGGAAAACAGCAAAACAGCAAGAGCAAAAGTGAGGAGTAGCAGCAACAAAGGCAACAGAGAGCAAGTCTGTCCCATCTTGCATTCAAGCTATCCACTCCAGGCTGGATATAGCACTCATACCCAAATCCCAGCATCATTTACATCCATAATCCCAGCAGTACTCACACCCATAATCTCAGCATTGGATCAGGAATCAACCACAAGCTGTGGAAGTCTGCCCCATAACTACATGAAGCTTTGGGGGGACAATTAGACACAAACCATAACAAACATATCCAACATACTAATATTTTTGATACCATGGTGCTAATTATGAACCAGAAGTGAGTAACTTAAATCATGGTGGATGAGTGCAATGTGTGTTAACATGATCTATGCGTCCATGAGTTGAGTGGACATGTTAATATAAACTC
>NW_004524696.1:785839-789960 GCF_000260255.1 Octodon degus | reverse complement strand
AAGACATAAAGCTTGGAATACCAGACTAAAGGTTTTTTCTATAGCATTCTGGGAAATGACAAAGAGAAGTCCAACCAGAATCACCCAAATTCAGTCATGACAGTTATGAGTTAAGATGGCTGTGGTCAAGCCTGGCTGAACTCATACAGTCATCATTGTGTCATTTTTCCTCCCTGACATACTGCTCAAACACAGTGCTAAGTAGTAAAACAAGCAAGGACATGAACTGAGTCTAAGGAAAGCTCCTACAGTTCCAAGCTATTCAGATTTCAGCTGGAGTGCTGAACAATGGCTAACCAGAATGTTTCTAATTGTAATTTCCATGTAGGCCATAAAGATAGTTAAAGAGGAGTAATTAAGATGTGTCTGTTTTTTAGCTTATACATATGTTATTAAAAGATAGTATGAACCATACAAACAATTAAAACTTAGAAACAATTTTTGCCCCTCATTGAGGTATATTTAACAACTGACTTTGTTTTGAAGGGGCTGTTTGTGGCAACACTAAGAGGAAGACAAGGTGTAGTCCATTTACATATTGGCTTTATATTTTCTGCAGTGTGTTGCCCTCTTCCCCACCGCACTCCTGAATTGATCATGTCCATGCCCTACACTGAATATCAGCTGGTAACTGAGCCAGTCTCTTAGGAATCTCAACACTCATTGTAATTGTATGCAACATCCCAGATTAAGAGAAAAAAATCTAAAGGAAGCTGTTTGTCACCGAAAACTGTACTACATGGTTGCTACAAGTGGGAAGTTTGTGTACCTTGAAATTGATATGCTAAATTATAATGCTATTTAAAGTCGGATTTTTTTTGGGGGGTGATAATTTGGATTCAGTGAGATCATGAGGGTGGGCCTTGACCTTATGGGAACACATCAGAATTTACTCTCTTGGACCAGAAAGGTAGCTCAGTGGTGTAAGAACCTTCCTGGCAAGACCAAGGTTCTGAGTTTAATCCCCATACCAAAAAAAGAAAAGAATTCACTCTCTTCCTCTCTCACTCTCTCAATGTGCATAAAAAGAGGCCACATAATCTCCCAGTAAATGGTACCCTGAATGATCCAAGAGACCTCAGTGTAAATCTGCCTTGCCAACCGCTTGGATTTCTAGCACCTGTTAACTATGAGATGTGATTTGGTGTTGTTTAAACTACCCATTTTATGTCATGGCAGCATAATATAAAATATTCATCCCTTCAAAATATGTTGTTAGTTCTAAATCTTACTAGTTTTGAAGTAGATTTCCAGACATAGATTAAAAACAATAGAGATTTTCCTCTTTTTTTTTTTTCCTTTTCAGACAGAAGCCACAACTGATCTTCACTATGGTCCCATGCATTGTATACTGTCTTCTAATAACTGAGTATTTACAAGTAACTATTTACAATAAGATTTAATATGTCTTGAGAAACTAGATTTAACTGTGTATTACAGCCAATAATAAAAGGATCTAAAGTAGTGAAGCTTATTATGGCATGTGGAGAAAAATAAATACAATAGGGAATTTGAAACCCAACTCAGTGGGAAGAAATAATGAAAGTCCATCTTCATGGTAAGCGCTATGTGTGGTGGTCTGGAGCACTTTGCCAAACGCCTTCATTATGGCTAGATGAAAGTGAGGCAGCTCCCTTACCACCTCATCAAACAGAAACTTTCACCAAGGTCAATCTCTCTCCGCTTAATTCGCTTAGCCTGACACAGCAGCTGAGTGAACATCCTGGTGTGTTGGTGGCTGCTCTCCTCCTTTCTCCTTGCTATCATAATCTTTCTTCATGAAGGACTCTGGGCCAGTGTGCCAGCAGCCCTGGGCACCTGGACATATGGTATATCCTTTTGCCTTTGGCTGGAAGAACAGCAATGTTCCCAAACAGGCATGTCCCTCATGGCAGATAAGGGCAAAGCAAAAGCTCTGCATAGCCACAAAGTGTCGTCCACTGTCTCTTGTCTATTAAACACACAGTATCACACAGGCACTAGCTAATTGACCTTGATGAGAGGTAAGTTTTAGCTTCTCGCTACAGAATTTTCCCAAATGTTTGCTCATCTTTAATTTTTCATCATATAAAGTGTAAGGAGGATTTTCTGAAAATGCAGATACTTATCTGCTGTTTTTGTACACACAGCATTTACTTTTCTCAGGGCTTTATGCTGTTTTCTTGGTACGGAGGGAAAGAAAACAAGCAAGCAGATGAAAAACCTCTGAGTGTCCTGGAATGGGGTGCATTGTTGGACCCAGGAAAGAGATGACTTCGAGTTACTTGTTACACCAGTAATAGTTGCAGACTCAAGAATGGCAATCAGAGAATTCCTCTCACTGTGCAGGATACACTGAGCTGAGGAATATCTCAAGATTTGTGTGTCTTGTGCTGTACGAGATTTTGTCCTTCAATCTGGGCTGATTTCTCTTTGCTTCAACTGTTTCTCCTGCTCTAATTAAATTGAAGCTGACAATTTTGAGACTGTGATGTACAGCAGCTGTTCAGGCAGAAACACAAAAAAGATAAAGGGCATCTAAAAGAGTTACATTAAGTGATTCTCTAAATTAGAAGAAAAATATTGACTACATTTCTGTTCTACCAGAAGTAGAACTGATCAGTGGCTGTAAGAATCACATTTGACATTCCTGCCTATGAGGATATTGTGGAGGAAATGGGAGACACCCTCAGTGTGCAGACATCTACAGACATCATCCTCTGAGCTTAGCGGGTGTGCCTGGCATTGGTCAGGCTGGGGGTGACATTAAATCCAAGCCATGTTCAGTTAAACTTTCATTAGTAGGCTTAGGACTCATTTCATATTGAGATCATCTTATAAATACCATCTCATGGGGCAAAATAGGCCTTGTTCATTAGTGAAAGTTTGACCTCTGAGGTGTGGAATGATTTACTTGCCTATTTTCCAGGGCCCAGACAGAGAACTGATTTACCTGTACATGGTTAACAGCAGTAATTCTGGAGCTGGGCAGTTTGGTTTAGTCCTGCCTTCACTACTGAAAATGATGAAAATATCATCTCCTTCAACATCATTTGTAGAATAAAGCCTGGGGGAAGATTAAATGAGAGCTATACACAGAGTCTAGCACAGTACCCGGCACATGGTGCTTTTCTGATTTTAATTAATATCATGACATTCCCAAAGTAAAATGAGAGATTTCAAAAACTAGGAATGACACTTTGAAGTCACTATTTTGAGACAGTTATTTTGATGCATGCAGATCTGTCATTTGGATTTAGAGGCATCCTGAGTTTGACTTAAAAAATGATTTCAGCTTTTAAAGGAGTACCAAATTAAGTAAGAAACACACTCAGATATGCTTGATTTCTTACCAACCACATGCCTAGAACTGGTACTGGTTAGGGTGAAAGTCAGCAAAAAGACTGGGATGTACATGTTACATTGTGCTACAAATGGTTTTATATTCTGATATGACCTTTCCATAACAACTGCATCAACACAACAGTATCAACATGATGCTATTTCATGTCCTGAAACAAGTTTTCAAGATGTTTTAAAGCTAAATTTCTATGTTTACTTGAAATATCTCAAAAATTATACATGACTGATAGAAGAGAACAACCTCAAAGGGCAGATAAAAATTTAAGCAGGAAAGCATAAGCCCAGGTTCTTCTTATCCCTTCAGGGTTCTGTTCCTGTTATATGTGATCAAGAAAACCTATAGGATCTAAAATTTTCAAGATACACTAATTAATATTACTGTTGAAAATACTTCATTTACATGAATGTGTTTTTCCATGTATATGTTTATTTTTAAATCTCTACAGTGCCTTTTTTT
Organism: Octodon degus; assembly: GCF_000260255.1. NCBI lineage: Eukaryota > Metazoa > Chordata > Mammalia > Rodentia > Octodontidae > Octodon > Octodon degus. The sequence goes on along the minus strand of NW_004524696.1, from coordinate 786,161 downwards.
CCTGACTTCTTTGAAAATCCTTCCTTTCTTTCTTCTAGCTCCATTCCAAACTCTACTGATATGTGACTCCAGTGAAAGTTCTTAAATTAAGGAGCTAGTGCAAATCTTGTAAACTGATCTATTTCCAAGGATGTTTCTTTAAGCACTAGTTAGGTACTCTTGGAAAAACAAAGAAGGATTTTGCTGTTAAATTAGTTTTGTAAACAGTGGACTTTATTCCTTCCTCCTAGGAGAGAAAGTTAGTATCCATTCTTGTATTAAAGATTCTAAATGCCGAGTTCCGGGAGCCCCCAGACCCAGTCCTAGCCCAGGTCCGGTGAGT
>NW_004524696.1:772804-780173 GCF_000260255.1 Octodon degus | reverse complement strand
AGAGAGAGAGAGAGAGAGAGAGAGAGAGAGAGAGAGAGAGAGAGAGAGAGAAGTTAAGCCACCTTTATTTCCTTGTTTTGTTAGCTGAAAAGCCCTCAGGGAAATGATACCTGATAGGTCTGGACTCAAAGATTCCCAGACACCCTGCCCCAACCACTCTCCCATTAACTTTCCCAGGGACCCTGTCCCTAAACTCTCCCCCTTCGTCCCACACAGAGCCAAGTGCAAAAAATGGCAGAACAAGTCCACCTGACTTTGACCTGGAAAGCAACCACAGAAGCTCTCCTTTGTTAACTTCAAAGGTCCCCACAGACCAAGTAGCCCTGCCAAGATTAGCTCTCCCTCAGCTGTTCTAGCTCACAAACACCCTTCCCACTCCTTAAAAAGCCCCGTGCTTTGCCTTTTTTGCTGCTATCTTGGTCTGCTAGTCAGCCAGCCTGCTTGCTATCCCCAGTAAATCTTCTATTCGTGTCAGGATGCCTGGTCTGGTTGATTGTGTGGGTTCGTACTTAATAACACCCAGTAGCTTAGAACATATCTAGTGCCCAGATTTTAAGTTCAAATATAAAACTTCAATAAAGAGTAGCAGGACTTTTAAAAGAAATAGTTGGTTCTAGAGTCAGACAAGGAATTTATAAGATTAACTTAGAACATCTGTCAGTGCCAGAAAATAAGAAAATAGTTTTTAAAACTTCAATGATATGGGCATATCAAAGACTCAGAACCGAGATGGACTAGTAGGTGACTGTTGGGATAAGAAAGAATTAATTTAAGGGTGCTAAATAACCTACAAGGCATGTAGGATGAGGAAAAAGAAAATAGGACAACAACTGCGGGAGTAGCCAAGAACACTTGGTACTCAAGGACACCCTGTTTTTATGTCCTTGCTCCCAGATGCCTAAGAGATTCTCACATATAATACAACCTAAACATTAATCCTGGACACATACAATGGGATCTTATTATTTTCACCTAAAATAACCCAAATCTGAGACTCAAATTATATAAAAATGAATACCAAGGGCAAGGTGGCAGCCTTTTTGCTCTAGCCCTTGTTTTGCTTGCACTGAGTGTCTGTGTGTCTTTGTTTGTGGCCGTTGCTCATGAGTCTTTCCTAACAGTCGATGTTCAAGATTGGAGTAGTTTGAACAACAAACAAGAGTAGTGGGAAACAACCCAAAACAAAAAATAAATCTCCATAGGTCTATACTGATATAAAGGAGAAAAAGTGAGAACAGACAGATCTTTGATATAATATATTTGAACTCTATTCAAATCTATTGACATATTGAAATATTGAACTCATCTCCCAAGAGATGGAGGGTAACTCTCCTCTCCTTGAAGTGTAGACCTGGCATCTGGGTCTCCTTGTAAAAGGTCAGAATAGCAAGGAGGAACACAGTGAATAACTTTCAGTGGACAAAACACTGCCTGAGTACAGTGATAAGGGTAAACGCCAAGAGGGATAATTTATGTTGGCACTATGTGATGTGTCATTCAAGTTGTGATAAGAATTTAGCTTAACAAATAAAAAAGAAAAGAAAAATCATTTGATTGTGTCATCTAGTGTAGAAAAGTTAATTAATTGGACTTGGCAAAATTCAACACTTGAAAAGCCAGTTAAATATAGAAGGGAATTATCGCAGCTTGATAAAACAAATCTAAAAAAATCCTACAGCAAAAAGTACACATACTCATGAAATATTAAATAATACACTAAAGGAATTAAGGAGTAGAGACTGAGTAGAAAGAATTAAGTCTCTCTTTTACTTAGGCCATGATTGTTTATGTAAGAAATTCAAGGAAATGATAAAAAAGAAAGCTCTGGACCTATTAAGGGACTTTAGTAAGGCTTCAGAATACAAGATCAAGAAATAAAAATCAGTTGCATAACAATAGCAACGGACATATGAAAATTGAAATTAAAAGCACAGAACTACTTACAACCACATCACAGAAAATGAAGTACTAGAACATTCCCTACCTGCAAATACTGAATGTATATAATGAACATTACAAGAAGTTCATAAAAGAAATTAAACAGCACCACATAAGTTGAGAGACATATTGCATTTTTGAATCAAATGATGAAATTTGTCTACTATTTCCTAAGTAATTAGCATAGTAAAGATGTCAATTGTCCCTCAAATGATGATAGTTTTAATGCAATTTATTATAAAATCTCAGCAAAGAATTCTGCACACATAGACAAGATCATTACTGTAGGAAAGCTGAAATAATCTTGACAAAGAGGAAGCAAGAGAGAAGTCACTCCAGGTCCTCTCAAGTCCTTCTATAACTGGAGTAACCAATACTGCGTGGTGTTGACCAAGAGGCACATAAAGACTGATGGAGTAGAAAGAGATCCAGAAACAGACTCAGAAATATGCCCAACTGACTTTTGCCAAAAGCCGAACATTTCCCAAGAAGAAGAGAAACTTTTACAGCAAATAGAGCTGCAGGACCAGACATCCATGGGATGGGGGTGAGACCTCAATCTGAAACTCCTGCCACATGAAAATGAACCCAATTTAGGCCATGAATGTAAATGTAAAACATAAAACTGTCAAGGAGTTAGGCAAAAGTCATGCAAATCACGGATACAGAAATAGATGAAGAGTTCACAGACTGGAAACTGAAAGCTAGATGTATAAAAGGAATAATTCACAATTTGGATCTCATAAAAATTAAAATTCTATTTGAAAAAGGGAAATGAATTTTAATTTATGACTGTACTGTAAAAAGGAGCTATAGATAAAACAAAAATATTTGCAAATCCTTTATATGACATAGGAATAGTACCTTCAATAGGTGTATAATTATCAAAATTCAAGAGTGAAAATCAATCCAATGTCAAAAGGGGCACAAACCATGGGTATCCAAGGATCTTCACATAACATATGAACATATAACAAGATTTTCTATGTTTATAGCCACCAGAAAATGCAAATTAATCCACAAAGAAATATCACCACACACTTATATTTAGAATACCCAAATAACAGAAAAAATAGGCATTTCAATTAAAAGACTGAATTAAAAATAGGCAAATGAAATGCATACATATTTAACAGAAAAAGTACAGATCTCCAATAAATATATGAAGAAATGCTCAACATTAGGGGCCATTAGAGAAATGAAAACTAAATCAGCATTGGGATTCCATCATAGTCCAGAAAAAATGTTCATCATCAAGAAATTAAATAACTATAATAACAAATACTAACAGGGGTTGGGGGGCAAGGAACACTTATGCACTGTTGCTGGGAATATAAACTAGTACACTCTATGAGAATCAAAGTGGAGATTCCTCAAAAAGCTAAAACTAGAAATTCTATTCAACCCAGTTATTCCCCTGTTAGGCATCTTCCTGATACAATTAAAGACATCGTATAACAGTGATACATACAGACCTATGTTTGTAGCAGCAAAATTCATAGAAGTTAAATTTCAGAAGTGATCTATAGGCCCAGCAGGCAGATGTATGGATAAAGAAAATGTTGTATTTGCACACCATGTAGTATGACTCTGTCATAAAAATGATAAACTTGAGTCATTTGTAGGAAATTGGATGCACTTTGAGGACATAATGTTAGATGAGACAGACAAATAAATTTAATTATTGCACAGTTTCTCTTATTTAAGAAACTTGAATTATCACTAAAGAGAAAATATCAGAAGAAGTTTAAGGAGAGAGATCTTTCTCTATTGGGAAGAGATGGAGGGAGATGGAGGGTGAAAGGATTGCAGGATGAGTTAAGATGTGTTACAGACACATAGTAGCTCCACACAAGGAAGGTGAGCACTGCAAATGTGTACTAAGCTGAAAGTGACTTCATAAGGTCACTTCTGTTGCTGTGAATTTCATAGTAAATAATTTATGTTTTAAAATGTACATTTTGGGGATCTTTGAGCCACACAGGCCCAATAACACTTAATACTTGAAATAATATTTGAAATAATTCCTAGCAAACAGGTAATACTTAAAATAATTCCTAACCTAAGTTACAACTGCAGTTATTGTACTGAACAACTGAATTTGACCTCACAAACCAGGGTTTTTCCATTATTTTTCTCAGAATAAAGCTTAACATGCTTTCTATCTCTTTTGTGCCAGACTGGGAATTGGTACTTGGATTATTTTTTTACACTTTGCAATATCCTTGTAAATCTTATGTGCCTGTAATGGTGGGGTTAAAATTTCTCGGAACAATCAAGTTTAAAACTTCAATTTTTGTTTTTATTATGTTTACTTGCTTGGCCATTGTACAGGCCAGAGGAAATGACTTACAGTGATTTTTCTTCTATCTGTTGTGACTATTAATACCTTGTACTTCACATCTGTCGTTTGAATTCAGAAGGCTCTAAGCTAAAATGTGTCACTTAGAAAACCTTGTCAGGTAGATTTTTTCATCCTCCATTTATAGGTTTGGAAGTAGACATTTGGAGTAATTTCCTAAACTATCAAGCAAGACAGCATGACTTGACCTCCAGGTATTCTGCTGCTGTGGGATATCTTTTCCAAGAGAATCATGGCTTCTGTAGTGAAACAAAAAAATGCGTTAGTGAGCAGGTAGAAGCAGGCTCTTCTACCCTCCTTATATGGCCTATATGCCCACTCAAGCCTTTCTTTATAAATAGCAAAATCCAGGGTGGTTAAAAGGCTTCAGTGACAACCATAGGGCTTTTTAAATCTTACTTTCATATTGGCAGAGTCTGAGAAATATTTACTCGAAGTGATGTTTTAATGTAACATAGGTAACCAGCACATATCAGCAAGCTTGTGTAAAGTCAACATGGCATGGAATTAATTGTACCAGTGTTCAGGCTGAAAGTGCCATGAGACCTTCTACCCTGAGATAAAAGAAGGATGTCTCTTATAGAGATGGGGAGATGCCAGGGGACCCTAAGTAGAAGATCCCATTGAACATCTGTGGTTAAAGTTTCCAGGAAATCTTGTATCTTAGTGGGCAGAGTCTTTTGAAAGGTCCATGGTAAATGTTTGGGTACCTCCAGGAGCTGCAAACTTCCTTGTTCTATCTTATATCCTTTCCGGTGTTTGAGTGCTGAGCTGAATTCTCTGCAGAGAGTAGTGCTTTTGCTGGCAAACAGGCTGGGTGCTGGGAGAGTCAGGCCAGGTTGGACCACACTTCCCAAAGCAGTGACACAAAGGTGGAAAGTGCTCACCCAGGGTAGATAAAAATGTCTTCCAACATTGAAAGGATACTGCCTAAACACACACTGAGTGTGCAAAAACACACGTGGAATTTGAAACTTTAAGGTGAGAAATGGAGCAATAGTTTTAAAGCAAAATATAGGTAAGATTCTGAAAAAAGCACGCTATCTGATTTGAAGATTGTGTATCTAACAATGGTACTTTTCTTCATTTATTTAATCTTTTAACATTGTGCATACATGGTGTGGATCCATTTATTTATTTTTCCAGGCAGTAGAAACATTTTTATGGACAGTATCACTCTTGAGAAAGAAAATCAATTCATTCCCGTTCCTGGCTGAACTAGATCAGCCATGCGGGAATGTTTGTGGAAGCCAGGCTGATGCAGAATATTCTTTCTGCTTATCCTCAATTAACAGTGTCTTGAGTAGAATGTATTTAAATGAAAAGACCCGGAAGAGTCTGAAGAAGTGTAGTACCAATGTGGTTTTATTACCGTGTTTTATAAAACACAGTAGCTTATGTGAGTTTATGTCCCTCAGACGGTCTTTCCCAAAATGAGCAAAGGAGAAAATATTTTTTTATTCATTTCTTACTAGCTTCATAATTGAAGTGACTATAACAGAATGTGGACTAACATGAAGAAATCCCACAGAAATATATTTAATAGAATTTATGCATGCCATGAAAGACTTCATAAGGAAACAAAGACCCAAATCATGAAAGGAATTTGTATACTTTTGTGCTAAATAATATGAAGTAGTTACTTGTGGAAGGGATAGCTAAATACAAGGAATGTGGGCCGAGCAGGGTCTACATCGGTAAGACTCTTTTCTTTGTTCTTGCCTTTGCACAAAGAAGGGTACTTTCTTTTTCCTGGGTGTACAGTAGGAACCTCTTAGATGAGAATCTTATGATTTTGTTCAGACAAAGGTCGAATAATTCATTCATAACCTATTCTGGGAGAGAAGAACTACGGATCAGAGAGAATGTCATGCATCTGCTCTTTTCTCAAGTGCCAAAGTGTCATGCTTTGGGGTACTGTGTAACCGCAGTTAGGTGCTAGCCTTGAAGCTGGAGGATCTGGATGGGGTTGCTGTTTCAGCTCTGACCACTGTGGAATGGAACCTATAGCAACTTTCACCTCTTCATGTCTAAAACTGGAAAAACTAACAGTGATCCTCAAGACTTGTGTTTCTTGGTTAAATAAGACCTGTGAATTCTTACAGAGCTGAATCTGGTTTATAGTAACTGTTTAAAGCTTTGGCTTTAAACTATTTTTGATTTAAAAACTGAATGTCTGTAAAGAATAATTATGTCACTGACATTCCTATGTCCATCCCTAATTCATAGAAATCATTATTTTTGTCTTTATTATTACAATGTGCCACATTCTCTATTGAGTAAACATCTTTCTTTCCTAGTCAGAGTAAGCATACTCCAGAATGTGGTACTTTTCAAGACCTTTATTTGATGATATGCTTTCACGTATGGGATAATGCGATATGGTTTTCTATTTGTCCTGGACTGAAATTTACTTAAATGAAATTGCATTTTATGTATATTTTGAAAATTTCTGGTTTTGCTGATGATTCCACATTAGAATACTATAATTCCAGTAGAAAAAGAAAAGCCACAGCGAGGTAAGCAGGATAGAGAACAGTGGCATCGAGGAGTGGGTAGACTTTAAAATTTTAGGTAGAATGCTAGGAGAGTTCTTCCTAATGGTTATTCTGAGACCATAGTAGTTAAGATTATCTATCAAAGTGCCAGGAGTACTGCAATTGAAGTTTGTCAAACTCCATCAAAAATTAGATTTGAGTTTCTAGATAATTTCTTTGAAGGCATGTGTCAAATTTAGATGAAGTCAACATCTTTGTGATACTGATTCTTCATTTAGTTAGTTAGTTATAATTCTTCTTTTTAACATTTTGTATTTTTAAAATTATTTATTTTTTTAGTTTTGTTTATTTTTTTATTTATTACAATGTCTTGCTACTTAGTTCAGACTCTTAGTGATCCTCCTGTCTCAGGCTCTCCAGTGCTGGGATTATAGGTGTGCACCCCATTCCCAGTTTCCGACCAGCACAGTGCGCCTGGAGTTCCAGAGCCAGAATGGCATGCGGAACCTGGGGTTGAACTCGGGTCTTTGCTTTTGCAAGGCAGATACTTAGACTGCTGAGCCATCTCCTT
>NW_004524696.1:770875-772704 GCF_000260255.1 Octodon degus | reverse complement strand
TAAGGAAACAAAGACCCAAATCATGAAAGGAATTTGTATACTTTTGTGCTAAATAATATGAAGTAGTTACTTGTGGAAGGGATAGCTAAATACAAAGAATGTGGGCCGAGCAGGGTCTACATCGGTAAGACTCTTTTCTTTCTTAGACTGCTGAGCCATCTCCTTAGTCCAATTTTTGTATTTTAATACATTTCATAAATATATTACAATTTTCTTCCCAATTGTTTTACATATTTTAAAGTTTATTTTATGAAATTTATCATTGGAATTGATAACTAACTCTATTATATTTTCCTAGCTTTTATGTTTAGATTTGTACAGTGATCATGATTTCTAATTATAGCTTTACTGTAATTAATTCTAATACTTTATGTAAATAAATGTGATTTATATTATTCTTTCAAATATCTATGCCCTTTATTTTCTTGTCTCAAAACACTGGCAAGATGTTTTAGGATAAGATTGAATAAACTACTATTGAAGGGGACCTCTGACTTGTTCCCTATTGTAATTATTTAACCACTAAGCATAATAATAGTTTTAAGATCACTATCTTAAGAAAGTCATTGTCCTCAGTTTTCTATGGAAACTTTCTCTCATGACTAGATGATGAATTGTATCAATACCTCTGCATTTAATAGGATTATTGTGGAATTTAACTTATTTTGTATGTTTATGTGATAGAATTCATTAATTGGTTCATTTATCAACCTTTCTGTTAAGCTTTTCCTCCTATTTTATCTGTTCCATAGTTGTTAATGTTACTTGTCCATAATGCCATTTTGCATTTTGTGTGCTTTATTCTTGTACTGGAATTTCAAAGTTTTATATATAATAGATTTACTTTGGACACATTTGTACACTCTTGCTTTTAAACTAAAAGGTTGATGAAGGGCCAGCTAAATAGCTCAGAGGATTAAAGCACATGCAAGCAAGCACAGGGGCCAGGGGATCAATCCCTGGGCCTGCTGTGCCAGCCCTGCCCCCAGGGCATGCGGAGACTGCAATTGAGGCTGGGCGTGGTGGCACACACATGTAATCCCAGTTCTTTTGAGGCTGTAAACATCACTGATCTACTATTGAGACCCTGAACACCCAGTAGACCCTTGCTAAAATCCACCCCCAAAAGAAAAAAGTTGATGAAAGATGCATTTGATTGTAGAGTATTTTGCAGAATTTTCTGCAAACTGGGTCTAATGCTTTCTTTGGAGAAATGATTTACCTATATCCCCAGGTTTTGACAATCTTTCTGAAATCATATGGGGCCCTCTTGTTCCTCTCAACACATGAGTTTTCAACTTTCCTCTTTGCCAGGGTTGCACCAGACCAGTCCTGAAAGTAGCCACCTGGTCAGGACTCTCCTCTTCACACCTCAGAGTTTTTTTTTTTGTAAAGAGGTTTTCTGTGTTTTATCCACATCCTTCAGCAAGTCTGAACTGTTTCCTGATTTCACCTCTACTTTGGCAAACATAATATTTAAAAGTGCTCAAGTTAGTGAACATCTTCAATGAAAAAAATTAGCTTCCATACTGTTCCTATCTCCATGAAGTCATATTTTCAATTTGGTTTGGCCTTCTGAATATTCAGAAAATACAATATTTAAATACATTGTTTTCTGTTTTATTCCACATATTAAGTTGCTTTTAGTCAAAGGATGGTGCAGGTATTTAGACTTCTGTGACCTTAGAAATACAAGACTTCTTTCATTGTGGATTGTAGATGCTGTCACATTCTTAATGTGCTTGGAGAACTTCTCTAATTTGTATCACCTCCACTAGCTCACTTTTGGGGGGAACTTAGTAATTTCTAATACTGTCTCAACACATTAA
>NW_004524696.1:769652-770545 GCF_000260255.1 Octodon degus | reverse complement strand
TGATTTTCAATAAAATCATTAAAGAAAAAAATAGAAATAAAAAAAGAAAGCATGGAGTGAGCTATGAAGTAGGGATGGTTGATCCAGACTGGAACTAAGTCCAGGGCATCAGTCTGCAGGCTAGTAGTGAATGCTCCAGACAGATTATTTCATATTTTCAGAAAGGAATGCAAACAAATGATCCAAAGTAGAATGTTAAATATAGCCTAATTAGCCTGGTTGCATGTAACTTTTTTTCAGTCAATCAGATTAACTCTTTATATTTTAAACTCATTTTATGATTCTAATTCTAGAGTAAATCTTTAAATCCATTTTCAGCCATGATTTCATTTTTATCAGCTCATTTTAATGCATAGTATAATATGAAATAATTTTAAGTATGTGAATATTTTACAGAAACTGTTTCTATATGAAATTTGACTTTGTTGCATGTAGTATAGTTAGAGGTGGACATGAAGTAGGCAGTCACAATGGGGAAGGATTAACTGGGATTGTTTTATTTTTATTTTTATTTATTTATAATTTTGGCAGAACCGGGAATTGAACTCAGTACCTTGCACTTGCCAGGTAAGCACTTATTCTACTGAGCCATCTCCCAGCCCCTTAACTGGGATTCTTAAAGAAAAGACTGAATGTTTTCTCCTTTGCTGGGTAGTTGAATTTTAGAGGGCAACAGAGTCCTCTCCCTGCACCTCAGTTTTCTCCTGCAGTGAGTGGAGACAAAGATATGTTTCCTCTCACAATTTTGCATAAAGTGATGAAGATGTGATGCTACAACAATGCTTTTAAATTTCAGATCAGGTCCAGGTGGATTCACAGCTGAATTCAACAAGAAATTTACAGAAGATATAGTCCCTATATTCCTCAAACTTTTCAATGAAATTGAAAGGAAG
>NW_004524696.1:764479-765566 GCF_000260255.1 Octodon degus | reverse complement strand
ATAGCCTCTTTAAAAAATGATGCTGGAAAAACTGGCTCTTTACATGCCGAAAACTAAAACTTGACCCGTCTATTACCATGCACTAAGCTAAAGTCAAAATGGATTAAAGATCTAAACATTAAAACAGAGACACTAAATCTGGAAGAGAAAGTAGGAGGAACTCTTGAAGACATGGGATAGGCAAAGAGTTCATGAACAAAAATCAAATCACATGGGAAACACATGAAAGGATTAACAACTGGGACCTGCTCTTACTGAGAAGTTTTTTCACATCAAAAGAAATTACCAACAAAGTGAAAAGGCAACACACAAAGTTGGAAAAAATCATGACAAATAATTACTCAGACAAAGGTCTGCTCTCTAGAATTTATAAATAGCTAGAAAATACTAGGGCCCCAAAATTTAAAGACCCGGACCAGAAATTGGAATCTGAGATGAACACACACTTCTCAGAGGATGAAATTAAAGAAGCGAATAAATATATGAAAAAATGCTCCACATCACTAGCCATCCATGAAATGCAAATTAAAACATTGAGATATAATCTCACCCTAGAAAGAATGGCTATCATAAAGAAATCACCCAACAACAAATATTGGAGAGGCTGTGGGGAAAAAGAAACTTTTCTCCACTGCTGGTTGGAATGTAGAATGGTGCAACTGTAATGTAAATTAGTATGGAGACTCCTTAGAAAAGTTGGACTGGAAATCCCCTTTAAACCAGCTATTCCTCTACTGGGAATTTTCCCAGAGGATCTGAAAACATCATATCATAGGCATATACGTGTGCCTATGTTTATAGCAGCACAATTTGTGATAGCCAAATCTTGGAAACAACCAAGATGCCCATCACCTGAGGAATGGATGAAAAAGAAGTGGTATTTTTATACAATGGAGTATTACTCATCAATAAAGAATGATAAACTCAAAGCCTTTATATTTAAGTGGATGCAACTTGAAGATATACTCATAAGTGAAATAAACCAAACATACATGTGTAAATATCATATAGTTTCCCTAGCATAAGAACTCAAAAGAATAAATACAAAGAAAAAGGTATAATACAAGTAAAAGGAAAGCAAGAACTC
>NW_004524696.1:759120-763569 GCF_000260255.1 Octodon degus | reverse complement strand
AATCAGCGATACAGGATCTCAGGATAAATCCTGAGGGGATTTCACTGACCTTATCAGACCCAAAAGCTACAACTCTTGTTGCATAGGTCTTGCTTTACCTTGTTCTTAACAATCTAGCAGAAAAGTATAAAAACACAGTATAAGAAGTAAAGCCATGCTGCTATGTTGAGCTGTAGGGGACTCAGGTCAACATTTTCTGACATTGCCAGTCAAGCAGAAGACCCAATACTATTGTGGGCTACTGGACTGTTTCAGAATATTTTGTTGCATTTACATACCTATAATATTCAAATAACAGAACTAGAAAAAAAATGGGATACAGATGAATGTCCATTTTGTATCTGTGTATACAAAGTGGTTAGGATAGATGTATAGTTACATTCTCTTAATGAATACAGGGATTTGTTCTAATAGTATTTGTAAATAGGATATTATGTCCGCATCTTGTACAGCAATTAACCACTTGGAAGAGTGTATGCAATGTGTTAATTATTGATATTGTCCTACAAATTTGATTTGAAACTGTCTCATTGCTATTTGTTTCTCAATAAAATTATGGAAAAAAATAAAAGAAAAAAAATAAATTTCATATCAATCCTTCTAGTTCTCCTGGTTAAAATCCTTTAGTGTCTACCCATTCTCTTTGGAATAAAACTTAACACCCTTATTAGCAACACACATAATGGATTCCTTTCCAGCCCCCTCTTTACCTTGACCCTTCCCACTTCCTCCGTCAATGTCCTCAGCCTTTCTGCTCATGTGTCTCCAGCCTCTGTCACCAGCCCTGGCCTCTTCACAGTAGGTGCATCTGTGTGCCAAGCCTTCATATGTGTTTTGCTTCCACACGCATGGGATGCTTTTCACTCTTTCTCATTTTTCAGGCTGTAATTCAGATCCTCACTTCAGGAGAGTCCCAATCAGGCCCTCTGATCAGGAGCTTCTCCCCTCCCCCTCCCAAAATCTTTGTTTTGTAGACTTGATATAACCTGTTGCAGTCTGTGTGAGTACAGATTTTCTTGTATTTTTTTCCTCATGTATGTAAGTTCCTTGAAGACAAGAATTGTGTCTATCCTGGCTACTCCTATGGAGATTTGGCTATTCAAGGCATTCAGTACTTGGGTAATTATTCAGGAGGTAGATAACTGTTTGGCTGTGAATGCATATTGAGAGCACTAAGGCATTATTCACCCTTAGGGCACTTTGACTACTCTTTTATAGCTGCTGTTTTCTGTAGCTTAGATTGTCACAAATTCAGATGATATCATTATTCAGATTCAGCATTTGATTCTCCAAGTGGCAGAGACCCCACAATCACAAGGAATTATACTAATAGCAACTCAGGGACTGTGTGGGCTGCTCCTCATGGCACTGCCTGTAAAACAGCCTCGGCTTTGACAGATCAGCATTTCCAACTCCTGCTTTTAGCATATTTCCTAAATAAAGAAGGTTTAACCTGCAGTGGCTTCACTGTTCTTTTTGAATCTTGAATTCAAAGTAAATTTTAGCGACTTACACTGAGATACTGTCCCAGTGACAGCAAACATGGAAATTTTAAACTGTTAAGCATAGAGGTCCACGGACAACCAAGGAATGATTTACCAGAGATGAACCTTTTTTTCTTGTAATGATGTCAATAGTAGATGTCTTAAAACACATTGAAATTACAAAACACTTCTTGGATATTCAAAACCTCTTTAGAATTGTCCTTTGCATTTCATGCCATGATTCTCACATACTTTTTGGTTATATAATAAACAATGCATTATTGAACAGCAATAATATACTCAACTATTTAGAGAAGTGTCAAATATATTTCTGTCTTGAGTTCTTTCAAAAGTGGGATAAAGTCAGTGATGTCACTTATGAACAAAAATATCAGGTTACCCAGCAATTTACACAGCACAAAAATGACTTAGTATATTTGGGGATCAGACTAATGAATGTTCCTTTCAATTATATCAAATGACTTATGGGCCATACCACCAGAATCCACCTCAGGGTAGTTCAGAGACTTTGAATGGTTTCATTCATCAAAGCCTTGTTATCTCAGAATTTTGTCTTATTTGGCCATCAAAAACCATGGACATGTTATTGGTAATGGATTTGTTTCTAATATATTTATCATTGCTCCATCAATACTGTGGCATATATTACTGACAATTAATTAGTAAGAATACTATTATGTACCTTGAGGACCTATTTTAAGACTCTTGATCCTTCATCAGATATAGATTGTTTGGCCTGGATTTCTCTTTTATGACTAAACAAAACTGGTGGATTAGGGAAGGGAGGACCTGCCTTCCTGGGTGGTGAGTCTACTCTGGTGTGTATGGAATGGTGAGCATAGCAACTAGACCCTGCAGGTACAATGTGCACCTGCAGTAGTCCACACCTACACCTCACCATCTCTCCAATTGTCACTCACAGGCTGCCTGGTCTGTGTCAGGACTCTGTTAATATCTTAGATATAAACCTGTCAAATTTTCTTACAAGGTGAAAAAATTTCTTTTTTAATCTTTTATTTATTTGGTAAAGGGTCTCACTACACAGCTTAGACTCATAGTGATCCTCCTGTTTCAGCCCCCACTCCCCCCAATGCTGGGATTACAGGTGTGTGCCACTACGCCCAATTTCAGTGGATGACACGGTGCTCCTGAGGGTCTGGGTCTGACTCAGGATGTGGTACCAGGGATCAAATCAGGTCCTTGCTTTTGCCAGGCAGGTTCTTAGACCATTGAGTGATCTCTCCAGCCCCAGGGTAAAAAATTTCTGTTTTATATACTTGTTGGTTGGATTTTCTTAACTATAGATGAATAGTCCAGAAATATTTTATGTCACACATTTCTCTGGACTATTCCTTTTGCTACTCAAAAATTATATATTTTTCTTGTATTTTTATGATTTTGAAGAGAGATAGCATAGCTTTTAGTCATATGTGTCCTAGATCCAGGTGACCTGGATTTAATCCCCTGCTTGTCCCATTAACTACTTGTGTGATTTTGGTCAAGTTAATCTCTATAATTCAACTTTCTGTTTGTAAATGGAAATACACCCACAATAATAATATTATGATGGTGGCATTTATAAACATCATGGACTTATGATATTACTTACATATACAAACCAATTTATCTATTATCATTTTCCACATACACATCTTTTTCATCCTTTTAGGACTTAGCATGCCACCATCAAAAGTAAATCAAAGAGCTCAATGTATACAACTAATATTGAGCTATAGCACTGAGAAGCTAGTGTCAAAGCCATAGCATAAGCATTAGAAGACATATATTCTGAGTTTGTTCATCCTTTCCTTAAGCCATGTACTCACTGCAGTTCATTGGCAGGTCACAGTGTTCCGGCTGTAGTAAATCACTGGGTTCACCAGGTTTTGATGAAATGTGGGTGTGTGGCAGGTTCCAGAGGCTGCTGGAGCAGTTCTGATGAAGCCTTCCATAGCAGATGGATTTTACACTGAGATTGTAAAGGCAGGTTGTACTCATCCTGCTATCTGGAGAACACAGCAATGTTCTTCCAACTCAAAGCTGTGTGCTGGGTGAGGTATTCTTGTGTTTTTTGTAAGTCTTGAAGGGTGCTGTGGTGGAGTTTGGGATTCCCACTGTTAAGAGCAGAATACTCCCATTGGCTTAACCAATGGGAACATTATCATCTGATGTTATGAAGGGTCTGAAGCCACCGTGGTTTCAGTCAGGGCAGCAGTTTAACAATGTTTATTAGGCTATAGTATTTTGTTTTCCTTCTTTCCTCTGTACATCAGCACATGAACATCTATTCAGATTGCCAGAAGGATACAGTTTCTCTGGTGCCATATACAGACAGTGCGTCAATTTCTTGGAGCTTTCCGAGAGTCTGACTGGGAACTCCCCAGCAGGCACAATCTGAGTTGGGTCCTGAAAGATGAGAGAGAGTGAGGATTATAGCATTCAAGCAGAGGAAAACACATGAAAATTGGACTCAGGTTGTGTACAGTGTGAGGAGCCCAGGAGAGGTCCAGTGACTGGAGCCCCATGAGCAGGAAAGCAGAAGGCAGTGAGGGATGCAGGGGAAGGGTGAAGGTGTGAGGTGGCAGAAAGGAACCAGACTGTGTGTATTGTTCTGGTAAAGTTCACCTTAAGATCTTCCAGGCAGCATGGAGCCATGAGCCCATGTCCTTTCTGGAAGAGGGGCTAGGAGGGAAAATTTTTGATGTGTTTGTTTTCAGAAATGGGAAACAGATGCTACAGGACAGAAGTGAGACAGAAGTATGCAGACATGTCTCAGGAGTGTCTAATGCTATGTTTATTCCTGAAAATACACTACAGAACAAAATACAATGTGTAAAAATCAGAAATATAAAAGTGGGAGTTCAGGACTGGCAAGATAGTTCAGCAGTCTAAAGTGCCTGCTTAGGCAAACTTAGGCAACTGTGGTGACTGTGGTTGGGTCCCT
>NW_004524696.1:755905-758155 GCF_000260255.1 Octodon degus | reverse complement strand
TTATATTAGCATTCACTTTTGTCATCACAAACCTTGGTATTTTCTTCTTAAAACAGCAGATTTCATGCTAAACTTGCCGTAAGCCATCCTTTCTCCATGGCCCTCAGCTCCAGCCCCACAACTCCTGCCTAAACTTTGAAGGTGTCACTGTCCTATGCCAGCGTCTTCAAGGTCAAGAAGCACCATACTGACACTGCGTTTTACATTCATCAGGAGAATAAACAAAGCCATGAAAACACATTGCTATCAAATACATTTTCTCTCACTCTTTTATTTTTATATTTTGTTGTTTTCAATTGCTGTTTTAAGAACATCCTCTATCTCCTTTGGGTAATGACTTCAATGTGATTTAACCACACTGAATAATTAGGTACATTTTCAGAGTTTTAGGGCTTTGAATTTTATGTGATAACATTGATTCACTCTCTAATAAAAGGGAATAATGATAATTGTAATAATAGCAACACTACTAACACAATAGTATTCACAACACCACTGATTGAAAAGTGCTTCTGAGAAACTTACAAGCCTATCTTAATGAATACATGTTAAACCAAATTTTACCTTCCTTTTATTTTCATATAAGTGATAACTCTCAAGGACAATATAACTTAACAACTGTTTACAATAAGCTTTCCCTTATCTTGAAAAAGAAAACACAATGACGTTTCTGTAAAGTATCCTAGGCCAATGAATCTATTACTTTTTTTCTGCACAATGTCTTCATAACATAAAAAAATGTAGTAGAAGTTGTAGTGAGTATTTCAAAATCATACCTGAGAATATATAGTTCAAACTTTTTACTTGCTTTGTGAAAATGAAGTGCAAGTCAACTAAGATATTCTAAAAAGGAAAAATAAATCTTCAACACTTATAGGGTGAGCCATGAAGGTATTCATCTATTATATTTGCCTCATAGAATAATCAATGCTGTTTTTGTATATTCTTTTACATTGAAAGTTTTGTAAGCTAAGAACTAAAAATTGATCTTATTTACCTAGGCATCATGAACACTTTTGAAATATTTCTATAATTTAATAGACACTATTATTTTTTCCTTTAAGAAACTATATATTATCTAAAATAGGTCAAGAAAGAATTTTTCATTTATTTATTTCTGATTTTTAAGAGAACAAAAATAGTAAGATTTTTCAGAAGTATTTCAGAATCTTTACCAAATGGACAAGTATTAGTAATTAGCATGAATCCTAATTAAAACTGTGAAATGAATTTTCTTTGACTTCAGTTTATTAAACACAATAATAAAAGAAAAATAAATAACTTCATTTTGCTGGCTTGTGTCCCTATCACTTTTGAACAAGTAAGGTTGATCTTAAACTCTTTGGAAGACACTGTGTTTATGTTCAGTGACAAATTAGGATGTAGAGAAAAACATGAAGTTTTCCAGATGTTTTTGCGTGTTTATGAAAGGTTTAGTGAAATTTCTTTTCAATTCTCATAAGAAATGCAGGGATCCTTCTGGTCTCAAAACAGTAGTTATAAAGGTAGCCAATCAACTGGCAAAAGTCAAGTCAATTGATGGCATGTCTGAGAAGCTTTGGCCCTATATCCAGAAACAGGAAAATGGTTAGAGATCCACTTAGGGTCAGAGAAATTTCTACCAAAACTTCTCAGGTTCTGTAAACATAAATATGGGTCAAGTAAAGATTCTGTTGTGTATTTTATGCAGAGCTCTGGTAACGTATTTATTAATGTCACTATCCTGGCTATAAAATGAGCAAATACATATGTCAGTGGTGCACAAAAGAAAGAATTAATTTTGTATGTGCAGTGGGGGTTGGCTGAGAGCTTCTGTTGACTTAGACTATGACTGAGTGATTGCAGTTGGACTTGCTCTGGAGTAAGCAGTCAATTGGTGAATGGATAGACACTGTTACTCTAGGGACACCTTGGGATGGCATGTGTTTCTCCAAAATCTTTTATGCTCTAATCAATTTGTGTTGGCTTTCTAATGATGCATAGAGGATTCCAAGTGAGAAAGTAGAAATATTAAATGTGTATGTGGCCTAGTATAAGAATAAGCCTGAAATCTATTGGCCAAGGGAAGCCATAAGCTCAACCCAGACACAATTTGGCAAAAGCCTCTCCTTATTGGTGAGAGGAGCTAAAAATAAACCTATTACCTTGTAGGTGGTATACATATAGGAAGAAGCGGAGAATCAAAATCATTTTTGGAAACAAACAGGCATAGATGGATTATTATTGAGAAACATCTATCGTTATATATAT
>NW_004524696.1:753385-755105 GCF_000260255.1 Octodon degus | reverse complement strand
CATTTTGCCTGCCATGGACTACAAGAATAGAGGCTACACCCATGTCTCCTAAACATGCCTGAAGTAGGCTTCCCTCACATATGCTTTAAATGCAAGGGAGGCTGTTTATTAATAAAATAAGGAGTCCAATTCTTCTTTTCCTTAGCCTTGATTCACTTAATAATAATCATTAAAATGTGGAAGAAATGATGCTGAATTTCCAGGATGGGGTCATAGAAGGCCCTGTAATTCATGCCTAGTTCTCTTAGAAACTTGAAGTGCCTCTAAAGCATGGTTAGACTTTGTGAGGGCACCATGGACAAAGTCTGAACTGAATCCAGCTTTCACCTTATGTCTTCCATCTGGGAACTAATCACGTAAGCAATAATATTCCAAGTGATTCGTCAGTTCGATATTTGTTTCATATTTCCTAAACTCAAGAACCTCATGAAACCTCACATATCATGCAATAGAGACAAAACTTTCTAATTCCTGGGTCCACACAATCCATAAACATAATAGAATAGTTGTTTCAGTGGGGTAGGCATCAAAATGGTGGAGTGATTAGAAGTAGAGAAAGAGACTTTCTGAGTGTTGGCATCTAGATGCTGGAACATAACAAGTGAGGAAGACAACAGGGAGGGAATTGAGTCCCCTGTCCCATACAGCGGGTCAGTCAACGAAGGTCACCTGGGAGAGGAGTAGGGAATGGAGGAGGGGACAAAGGACAGGAGATGCGAGAAATGGAGACAAGACAGGATTCTGATCAAGTTTCATTTATTCAGGGGCTGTGTTGGGTATATATAGGGAATGTAGGAATGGGAAGTCTCGGCTCTTGACTTCAGCAGGTATCTAGGCAATGGAGGAAGGTCCCACCCCTGGGGCATAGCACATGATTCATGGGGATGGGCAAGGCAGGAAGGACAAGAAACTTAACTCATCAGGGGAATAGAAACTTAAGAAAATGGCTGACACTATTATAAAATGGATACCAGTTAATGGCTTCCCACAGTCCTCTGGACCCTGGAAGGATCTGAGGTGTGAAGTGAAGCCCACAGAGAGAGTGAAGAGAGAAACTTCAGTGAAGAAGAAGGAGATAGCCTGCAATGTCTTCTTCCTGAGATGGGACTCACTGCTTGATAGGAACAAATCAAATCTGAAGACACATGGTGACTACTGGTGACCCCAGAGGCCCCATGTAGAGATGTAGCAGTGGAGGAAAGCAGTGGACATGAAGGACTGCACTAGCTGGTGCTGAGTGCTGAGGACTCAGTCATCTCAGGAGTTATAGTGATTGTCCAGGAGCCATCTTGGAGAGGGGCCACCTGAGTTCTGAATTCAAAGTGGCTGATGACTCCACCTAGTGGCTCCCAGCTGAGCTCAGGGCCTCAGAAGGTGCACTGATGGTTGCAGGCTTAATGAGTCTGGTATGGGCTAGAAGGTGAAGGTTGCTGAGATTATCCATTACCCCACCAGAAGGTTATTGCTGGCTTGATAGGATAGATCTGGATCAGTACTCTGTTTCCACACTGTCTACCAGTGACAGCAGAGACAAACTTGGAAATGGACTTTTGCTTTCTTCTTCTCTCATTTGTTTTTGTTGTAGTGGTAGTGGTTTTGTGTTCCATGACAAAGAACAGCTAAAGAATTTCACGATGACAAAGTCAACCTTACACAGGCTACTGAAAGATGTTCTAGAGAGGGACCAAAATGATCAGAACTCTACGAATGAGATCAGAAG
>NW_004524696.1:747276-748444 GCF_000260255.1 Octodon degus | reverse complement strand
AAAATAATGAAACAATTGCTTCATGCTAAGTTTATGAGGGTGTGTTATAACACAAAAATATACAGACAGAGCTAGGGACATGGAGTATTTATTTGTGAGTGCTGAATGGCCCAGAGGACAAGTGAGAGTCACCAGCCACCTAGTCCTTTTGTCACACTGCTTGAGGACATGGAGTCTGGCCTGTCCACTGAGTTGATGTGGGCAAGGTGGTACCATAGAGAGATAAGGGCAAGTTTTTACTAAGAGAGAAAACTTTGGATATAAGTTTTGATTACTGAACTTACTGTAATTTCAGAAATAACTGAAGTTAAAGGGATCTGGAAGATACTATGGTAAACATATTTTAAGCCATTTTCTATCCAACTGTCAAGTGGGATCCTGAACCAAGACCAGAGTCATTTTATAGAAGAATTAGCTCTATTTGTTGCACTAACTTCTAGAGTAAAATGATGGCTCTACTCCATTATTTAATCACGAAAAACTAGCTAATTAGAAGTGTTTTGCTTATGAGAACTAAACTGAACAAGCTTGTGAGGGCTATTTGCAATTTTCATTAAGTTATATTTTTTTTCCATTGAATTGTATTGACAATTGCTCATTTAGGGCAAATGATTTAAAGCTATGTACTTTACACATTAATTTAGGGGTAAAGTTTTCTTAGTGGTTCAATATCCTAAGCAAGTGTCACCCTATTGATTTAAAAGATTTACAGAGATTTTCAGAGGTTGATTTGTACCAACTGACTTTCTGCCGCAGAGTCACTTTGTGTTCATAACCTCTGAGTCTGTGTCCTTTCATCTGTAAAATAAGCATGGTGTTAGCAAAGAAAAAAATAGTTCAAACACTAGTCAGCAAAGGAAACCTAAATCATTTGATATAGTAGCATCTTGACAGGTGGCTCATGAGGGAGAAAAACAAGGAAATAAGGCACAAGAAAATGAACTAGGCTGTTATAAATGATGCACAATTATCTAATGCAAATATGAAGTTTTATCTGTATGCTTTCAATTTTTGAATTTCATCAATGATGTAATATCTCAGAAAACATGTATATAACCTCATTGATTATTTTCCCTACTAAATGCTTTATTGGAACTGGATGTAGAATTACTTAAAAATTAGTTAGCAGTGATCTCCAAAGGCCCAGGTGATCAAGTGTTGCCATGGT
>NW_004524696.1:738328-746501 GCF_000260255.1 Octodon degus | reverse complement strand
TTGATCTGTGTGTTACACTTTGATAAAATGTTATTATATAAGCATACATAACACAACACATTTTTAAGAAATTTAAATGCAAGATGTAATTATAAAATAGTTTGAAAAATATCTGTGACATCCAAATATGCTAACAGTATATTTTCTTGCTTCAGTAGTTTTCCTTGCTGATAAAGAGAATGAGTAATGTGAAGGGTAGGCTCTGAGTTTTCAGACCCACAGTGTTTCATTTCAATTTAAGCTCAGTTTCATCTACAAAAATTTAACTTTACATTTTTGTTCCTAACTTACCTTTCTGGGAAATGGTAACATAATTGGTACCTAACTGCCAAGATTACTGTATGAAAAGAATTTATAAATATTTACACACACACACACACACACACACACACACACACACACACACACACATTGGAAGAATCCTAATGTATGGCCATCACTGTTTAGAAGTTAATTACTAATTGCTGGTAAACATTTCAGTAGCAATTGTCTTAACTTGAATTGTTGTGAATAATTTTAGTCAATTTGTACTGGGAAATGAGTCTGTTTTACTTTGCCTTGTAATTTTTTAACATAATAAATTTACTTGAATTGCATCTCATTACTTATATTGACTATTTGAAAGTAGTTTGTTTTATTGGTAACGTTAAATTGTTCAGTTTTTAAAACACACTAACATTTTTGCTTTTAGTTTTAAAGCATTATATAAACTCTTTATTCTTTGGATACTCATGACTAGTTTTTTAAAGTTTTCTATTTTTAAAGATAGTACAAAATAGTATTAAAAACAAAAGAATTACAAGTGACGCAGAATTTCACTTAACAAAGTAATACAAATTTCACAGTGTTTGTTGTAATACATAGTGTTGTCTTCCAACAAATTATTCACATTGCCAGATATATGTATGCTAAATTGGAATAAAAAAGAAATATATCAGAAATTAAGAGGAGAAAAAAAGAGAAACAATCAAAACAAGAGACAAAACAAATTAAGCATCATCTGTTCCTTTCCATAGACCAGCAGAAATCCACAGCACAGTTGTCCAAACCATCCTGCTTACATAAATATAAATCTCTTTCCCCCACTCCCTTTCCTGTCCTCTTTAATTCAGTAACTATTTCCTTTTGAATAAGTTCATTCCCTTTTCCCAGTACCTATTGTACCCTTCAGATTCCATTTTTCTCTTTCAGATTCTCACACTGAGGAGACAGTACAATGCGTGCACATGCAAGTCTGATTTATTGCACTTACGAGTATGGTCTCTAGTTGCATCCATTTACCAACAAAAGATTAAAATTTATCCTGTTTGACAGCTGAATAATACTCCATTGTGTAAAAATACCGCATTTTCTTTATCCATTCTTCAGCTGATGGGCATCTGTGATATTTGCAGGATTTAGCTATGACAAATTGTGCTGTTATAAACATGAGTGCACATAATTTCTGTGGTATGAGCTTTTCAGTTCCTCTGGAAAAATACCCAGGAGGGGAATAGCTGGCTTGAATGAGACCTCCAATCTTAGATTTTTAAGGAATCTCCACACTGATTTCCATAGTGGTGGTTCCTTTGTACACTCCCACCAACAGTGGAGAAGGACTCCTTTTTCTCCACAGTCCCTCCAGCATTTGTGTTTGGCTGACATCTTGTTGTTAGCCATTTTTTTCTTGGGTGAGATGGGAGCTCAGTGTTGTTTTAATTTGCATTTCTTGAATGACGAATGATGTTGTACATTTTTTCATATATTTATTTGCCATTTGTGTTTCTTCATCTGAAAAGTGTATATTCATCTCAGATACCCTGGGGAACAAAAGAAAGGCAGGAGGTATCACAATCCCTGACCTGAAAGTATACTATAAAGCTATGTGATAAAATCAGCATGGTGTTGACATGCAGACAGATTTGGGGATCAATGGAACAGATTTGATGGCGCAGACACAACTGCCAACACACTCAGCCATTTTTTTTATTTATGTGTTTGGTACAGGTTTTCATTATGCAGGTAGGACTCATAATGATCCTCCTGTTTTCAGTCTCCAGAACTGGGATTATAGGCATGTGCCACCATGCTAGGATGGCTCAGTGCACTCCAGGGGATCATACCCAGGTGCCTGCACTTTCCAAAGCAGGCACTCAGTCCACTCAGCTATCTCACTGGCACTCCCATTATTTCTGATAAGGAGGCTAAACATCTTCAGTGGAAGAAAGATAGCTTCTTTAATGAGTGGTACTTAAAAAAACTGGCTTTCCACATGCCGAAGGCTAAAACTAGACCTTTGTGCATCAAAATGCACAAAACTATAGTCAAATGAATTAAAGATTTAAATATTAAAATAGAAACACTAATTTTTCTGGAGGAAAATTTAGGTAGAAATCTTAAAGACATGGGGTTAAGTAGAGAGCTCATAAAGAAAAAACAAGCTATATGGGAAATATTTCAAAGAATCAACAACTGGAATCTCATCTTTCTGAAAAGTTTCTGCACTTCAAAGGAAATATCCAACAAAATAAAAAAAACCCACAAACTAGGAAATAATTATAGCCAAGTCCCTCTGACTAAGGCCTTCTATCTAGATCATATAAAGAATAAAAAAATATACCCTCATGACTCTCTTTTTATAGTATATTATTTAATAGTGTAAACCCTTGAAAGTGGAAATAGTGCATGTGATTTGAAAGACACCTTGTTTGTGGACAGAGTATCTCAGGAAATAAAACTGAAAGAGCCACATAATTTAAGTTTACCCCTGCAATGAGTCTTAAGCATTCAAAAGATTTTTAAAGGCAAACAAAAATTGATATCCTTATGTCCAAGGCACAGCCTGGCTTGCAGCAAGCTCAAAATATTTTACATTCAAATCGAATGCCTTCACTAATTAATAATTCTGCAATAGTTGTTAGATGCTTTCTGAGTGCAAGGAAGTGTAGGGAAATTTTGTCTTGTACTCTCCAATAACTTTGTATTACAATAAGTACTCATTAACTTATACAAGATGGAATTTGCAGCACTGTATGTTCCCAAACTATGGGAAGTTAGTTTAAGAAGCAGAACTAGATGTGTCCAGATGCCCATAAAATCTTAAACACTAGTTAGAATGTATGTGTACATACATGCACATATCTGCATAATATTTGACTGAAGACAACATAATTATAGATTTTGACAGCTAAATATTTCAGTATTTTAAGACTTCTTAAAAATTTTACTTTCATTCAATTAGAAAAAGAACTTATACTTTGCATATATTGGGTAATTTCATTTTAACTTTAATAAAAAGTTTAAGTGGTTATTTTGGGGGCAAATCAATTGAAGCTATATGTGTGCAATTTCTCCTGAATTCAATATTTGATAGCAAGCCTGACGTACTTGAACAAAATGGGGTAGAGAGGTGTAAATAAAACAGCAATAAATTTCTCAGATGGTTGTCGACTCACTTAGTTTACAAATTTTAAACCACTGCAAAGTTGTCAAAGAAACAGTGTGTGGTCCAAATATTGTATAGGTAGTAGAATGCCATGAAATGAAATGTTTTGGATGTTGTAGCAAAGCATAGAGAAATAAGAAAAGTTGAGGCCGTATAGTTGCACAAGGGTTTAAATAATGTAGGAACCTGTTACATTCCACTAAAATTCAGAATAATTCGTTATCTCCATGAAATGGAAGAAAAATTCATTTTTAGATTAGTTTAAAACAAATAAAGAATCATTTACAGTTTATAAGTTTTACTGAATGAGTTCAGTTTGGAATGTTCCAGGGGATTAGGATGATCATTCAAACAGTTATGTTCAATTGAACAGTTGAACAGTGTATTCAATTTTATATTGTCTGTGGTGGCCAACAAAGATTTTTTACTTCAGAACACATTCTTTAAATTTTTTTTGTGAGCAATAATACAGGCAGGAGTTGTTCAGTATCATCTATTATACCTTAATTGTTTGAAATTCTTGCATTTTTTATGTAGTAAGTACAGGGTCTTACTACGCAATTCAGACCTGTAGTGATTCTCCTGTTTTAAGCCTCCCCAGAGCTGGGATTATAGGAGAGCTCTGAAATTCTTGCATTTGATAATATCTGCATATGTAATTCAAATTATTCTAAGGAGAAGAACTATACAGTTTTAGTCATTCAATACATTTCCCTGCCCACTATTAAAATGTCAAATTATTATGTTACATTATCTTATATAAATTATACAGGACCAAAGAATAATATTATGGTGAAAACTCTGCAAATTAAATGAAATAGACAATGTAATTAACATTTTTGGATAGCACAGTGACTCTAATATATTTAATAAAGGTATATTTTATTCTTCAATGTATAGCCTTTTGATTTTTGCTAAAAGTCACGATCTTTTTGGTAGCTTTTATTTTGATGACTAAATATTTTTTAAAAATTGCTTGTGGTTTCAAAAACAAGTCTTAAAATATTTGTTTTTATTAGAAGAGAATCTTTTGGGGAAATATTTGACTCATGATTAAACAACTCGAGTAAAAGAACCGATACCTGTGTACATTTGATATTTACTCAGAGGCATGAGTATATTAGCAGTAACTAACTACATGCCAGGATGCCTGAAGAGTGGAGCCCCAGCTCAGGGACACAGCAGGAGAATTTTATGCTAAGTTAAGCTTGCTGCATTGGCTCCAGACACTATTTTCCCTGAAATTTTTCCATGGTGTCATTGTGACTGCATTGCTTGTTCTCATGTAAGGAAAATTCTATACTTTTAGAAAAGCTGCCACACTGAACCAATCAAGGACAAAAAGAAGAAAAAAAAATCAAATGTGATACAAATGTTTATCAAATCCTTAATTAAGCTGGAAACTCAGTCAAAGATTTATTAGTCTTTAATGACCAGATTGTAGTCTCTATTTTTTTCTTATTTCAAGAAAGCAGGAGTCTTAGAAAAATTTTTCTTTCTACATCCTGGGAGAAAAGGTACAAAATAAGCCTCAAAGAGGTTGTCACTCCAGAAACCAACGTGGGACCAGAGAGTACCAGGTGTAAGCAGTAGGATTTGGCAGTCAGTAAGGATTATTCCTGCAGCAGAATAAATAATGCCATGAGTTATTTTTCCTTACAAATGATATCACAACACAAACAGCTGACTGATGAGGAAGTATTTCTCTATGGCACTATTCTTCATGATAAATGAAGAAGGGATGATAAAAGTAGCACATTGTTTTTTTTTTTTTTAAATCCTGTGATGAAATAATGGATCCACTCGAAGATTGTCATCAGCTGCTAATTGCATAAAATAAAAAAGAATTAAAATGCTATAACTCCAATTAATGTTCATTCTGCTACTTATGGAGTATTTTTGCCAAAGAATCAAACCTAAACCTAACCATCAGCCTGTTCTACCAATTTAATGGAAATACAGAAAGGAGGAGAAAGTGTTAAATAACATTAGAGGGAGCAGAGTCCTGGCTTGGGAAATTCCATAGAACAGTTCCTTTACTTCAACAAATAAATTGTGAGCAACAGCAAAAGAAGAGAGGAGATAATCACCAATAAATAAATAATCTATCTATCTATCTATCTATCTATCTATCTATCTATCTATCCATCTATCTATCATCTATCTATCTATCTATCTATCTATCTATCTATCTATCTATCTATCTATCATCTATCTATGTAAAATAATGGATTTCCTTTGGATCTTGACTCAAATTGTGTGAAATTAATTTTTGCACTTTGAAATATACTTGAAGGATGCTTGGCTATTTAAGTCAATTAAGGAATAAATTAATATTACTTTTAGAAGAATAGTGACATTTTACTTATTTTGGAGGTTCTTTCCTTTTACACAATCTTAACATTTAAATATGAAATAATATCTGAAACTATTTTCAAATTACCTGGATCAGGGACAAAGTAGATGGAAAGGATCTGCATATTGTACCCACTCCCACCCTGCCCAGGAAAAATTTTTTAATGTTACACTTACAGTAACCATGTAGTTGGAAAATGTGGAGAGCATGTGTCTTCATTTGGATGCATGCATCTCTCTTTAGATCTTTTTAGTAAGGGCCCTTGAGCTTTGGCTTTAATACTTTGTGGTATTAGAAATTACTATTTTATTTTCTTTCTGAATTTTCTAGAAACTTGAACACTGACATTTATTTTAATTCACATTACTGGTAATTTTTCCAGTAATAGAAAAAAAGTTTAATTTTGTCTATTTCAATTTGTCAGGTGTTTCAGTTTGTTTTTGTTTATTTTTATGTGGCCAACTTTTTTCAAAATTCTAAAACTCTTACTTGGACACCAGGTCATGAACTCTTGCTAACTTGTGCATTCCTTAGTAATCAAAATCTTTCTCACTGGGAACATTGGGTTTATATTTATACTGCCTGGCAAATGGACACTGCTCTAATTCATAAGGATGAAACAGAATTGATTTCCTCAAAATTGCCTGACTTTTCTCTTATCTTTCTTCAGTTGGCATGTTTCCTTACCCTTTAAAAGAGTCACTTCAGCACCTATAAACATTATTCTACCACCTCCAGCTCTCTCCCAAGACTCAGCAGATGACATGTCTTGCTACTTCACCATGAAAAAGGGAGGCATCAGGCAGGAACTGCACCAACTTTCCAGAATCTGTACATAAATACGAGCTTTGAGGATTTTCTCTC
The DNA here is from genome assembly GCF_000260255.1 of Octodon degus. NCBI lineage: Eukaryota > Metazoa > Chordata > Mammalia > Rodentia > Octodontidae > Octodon > Octodon degus. The sequence goes on along the minus strand of NW_004524696.1, from coordinate 739,857 downwards.
CTTTTATTGATAAACACTGGAAATGAGAACTTTGAGCAATAACTCTGCTCACACTTCCTTACTGAACTTGCCACAATAATTTATATTTTACAACATAATCTTCTCTACTTAGTCTTCTGTTGCATATTACAATACCAGTTTAGTCTTTGATTTTCAAATCAAAATTAGACAAAAATAGCTCCCCACATATTATGAGAGCATGCTTTGTTATGGTTTGTATCTAGGTGTCTCCCCAAAGCCCCAGGGAGTCATGGGGCCACTTTTGGAGTTTGTGATTGATTATTGTGGGTGTGGGGGCTGCACCCTCACTGGGGCAGGTAATTTGCATTACAGTTTAAGGAAGGGAGGGAGGCTAGTTAGCTACCTGAGCTGCTGTCACTTCCTTGCTCTTTGCCACTGCCATGAAAGGTTGCTCTCTGCCTAGTGCTACTCTATCTTGGAGCAGCAGAGTATGGACTAAAGTCTCCACTAACTGTGAGCTAAAAAAAAAAAAAATCTTTCCTTCTTTTGAGTGTTGGGTGTTTTGTCCCAGGAATGAAAGAAGAGTAACTGAGACGTGCTTTTTCCCCAATTTATCATAATCAAAATTTTATAAGGAAATACCTGAATGTTGTGGATCACTCTCTTCTTCTTACTCCATGGCAAGTACTACCTCTAGCTCAGCTCCACAACTCATTTGGGTCAGCAGTATTGATAGTCCCCACTGAGGCAGTTCCACACACTGATTCTAGAGCACTTCAGTGTGTCCAGTGTGGCATCAGCTACTCTGCCCTCTGCTACTCTCTTCTTTGTTGCCTCTCCTCAGCTTCTTGACATTTCGCTCTTGGCGTCTCCCTTCCTCTATAGCAAATCCTCCTCATTCTCATTTCTCTTTGTTCTCTTCATCAAACATGATACTTCAAACTCACTTGTAGCTCCACAATCCCTTTTACCTCCCTTCCTAGGCAATCTCATATACACAGATGACCTCTACTGCTTACATTCAGAGCATCCTCTATATCCATTCCCTGCTAACATTTCTGTTCTGAGCTCTGGATCACTATTTCCAATGCATATGTATTTACCATATGAATGTCTCAGAGGCATCTCTTTCTCAGTATTGAGAAAAAAACTGAATGCATTTCTTCTAACAATCTTGAGATTTCCTTATCCACCTTTGCAACTTTCTTTATTCGTTAGCTTGCCAAGTTATCTTAGCTATTTAAAGAGAGTTTGCCTCAGATTCATTCATTTGTAAAACTTATTACTTTAGATGGAAAATGACTATAAAGCTGGAAATTGATTTTTTTCTGTTAAAATAGAAACATTGTGGAGTCTTTGTGCATTACCATGGAGTTTAGATGATAGGGATTCCATTTTAGTTCAATCAAATGTGATTGTCATTCACAAAATGACACATTGAATTTAATATTAATCATGAAAGATACATTCTTATCTTTGACATTCATTGATAAGTCAAATCTTATTTTCATGAATTGATTTCTTTCATTAGTTATCTAATATATCCAGCAGCTAGAGTAATTTTACCT
>NW_004524696.1:736013-737238 GCF_000260255.1 Octodon degus | reverse complement strand
TTAGTCCTTCTTCATCTTTCATTGAAGCAATTTCATCTCTTCTACTCATTCACCTTATTTCACACATCTGCTTCTTTCTCAATCTCCTCCTATTCCCCAGGAGGAGGTAATTTGGGGAACAGGCCTGACATCCACTCTCTGTAAGGAGGGCTTGGCTCTCTGATCAGTTTTTCCTGGATGTTGAAGAAGCTGTTCCGTGTGACTGTGAGCATGCCAGTCATTGCAGTCTGGAGTAAGTTGCGTTGTACAGCCGACTGGATATTTTGATCTTACGCTGCTACTTTGGTCTGTTCTCAATTACTTAATAATCCTGAAAGATTAACTGTATCTAGGAGTGATATCACAAGGCTGCAATGATCCAAGTTTTCAGTAGTCTTTTTTATGTATCTATGTATACTAGTTATTTTTCCAGTTCTAAATTTATAAAGTTATTAAAAGAAAGTAATTATATTTTGATTCTCTGCTCATATATTCTTCTCCAAAATCAAATAGAGTAAGGTGTTAAAAACGTACAGAGTATGTGTGTGTCTTTGCTACTAAAATGAAATATTCATATTTTAGCTAATTTTGCCACATAATAAAACTGTAGCCTCTTTGTTGTCTTATGCTTTGGTGGAAAAATCAATCTCCAGTGTTTTCACCTACTATTAAGGGAAAGCCAATGAAATATTTTCCACATGATTCTTATAAGGACAAAATCTAATAAATAAATATAATTGTTCAAGTTCACCTTTAGGAAGTGAAAATTAAATAGGAGAGATGTATTTGCCCATGAAATGGCATGGTATAGATTAATTATACAAAGAATATTATGCTAGCAAGCATGTAAGGAAATGGGAGTATATTGTAATTCTGGTAGGTACATGAGTCTGGACAGATGTTTTGATAGCTACTCGTTAGTATTCATTAGAAGCCAATACCTGTTGACTCAACAGTTTTGCTTTTAAGACACATTCCTAAGGAAAAAACTGAAGATATTCACAAGAAAGCAGCAACCAAGACATTGGGATGTTTTTATGGAAATCATTAAGTGTTCAAAATATATAGGGAAATCATGCCACAATTGTACAACATGACAAGGACAATTTGAGATAGAATACTTTTCCTAACTGGGAAAGGTTCTCACAACACGCTGCTAAGTAGAAAGGTGAGTTTGGAAAAGGTGTGGGCTGTTCCTTTGCATTTTCATGCATAAAAGTGGATTCTCTGAGTGGATGGATGGATG
>NW_004524696.1:719930-734908 GCF_000260255.1 Octodon degus | reverse complement strand
TGCCGGCAGGAAGCTTCCATAAAGCTTTAGACTTCAAAGACAGAGATCTTGACTGCTAAGAAGGAACAAGAAAATAGAAAAGATGACCTGGGGGAATAACTAGACTCTGCTGCAAAGAATCCTCCTTTGCAACTTCAAAACTGCAAAGGAGAAGGACTCTGCTTTGGGAAGTGTGTCCCAGAGCATCAGGCTCCATAAGGGCAGCAGCCTAGGAAATTTGTTTCAGAATTGGATTCACAGTGCTCAGTGATGCAGGCACTTGCTGCGTATAAACAAGAAAGAAGGAAGCCTATCTATTGTTCCAGCTGGCAGCAGACCTTGGCATCATCCATGTGGCACTGGTTTTAGGTGTATGCTGAATGCAAGGGTTGTTGAGCAAGTAAGGCTTCTGCTCAGATTGCAGAAGAAGGCCTAAGAAGCCAGGTAGTTTGCCTCTTAGAAAGTAGTGTGTGAAGTTGTGCATGCAAAGCCAAAGGTGCAGTGGAGATCTGAAAAGTTTGGGAAAGCCAGGAATGTGGATTGTCTAAGAAAAACTGCAAGGAGGGAAGAGAGTCAGACCAAGAGAGAAGCCAGGGGACCTACAAAAGGCAGAAGCACAGTAGGGACAGAGCTACCCAAACCCTTTGAAGGTCACATCTTGCCACAGATTGCCTTGGTTTCTGTACATGAACTACAAGGCTTAATGTGTGTTCTGCTGGAGTTTGGACTTGCTCTTGTTCCATTACTTTGTGTCCCCCTGTATGTTATGTTTGCAATGGCTATGTTCTACCCTGTGCTATTGGGTGCTGGAAATGTTTAATGTTCATTTGTACAATGGCTCTCAGCTAAGAGTTTGCCTTAAATCTCAGAGGAAATTTGGGTCTTGGATTTTTTGGCAACACTGAACAGTTAGGATTTCATTAACTCTTGCAGAAGGATTAAATGCCTACATAAAGACATGTGTATGAGTCTTAAGAAGGTCTGGAGTAGAATGTTATGGCTTGTACCTAGATGTCCCCTGTCAAGAAAAGAGAGCCTTTTCTTGGGGTGGTTGAATCTAGTTTGTGATTGATTCAAACTGCAATGGCTGAAATTAAGGGTGTCAGTGCTACACCTGTTCTTGGGTGGGTACCAGCATACAACACAGAGCCAGAGAGCAGCTTGTCTTTTCTCCATCTACCTTGTTGCTCTGTTGCAGTCTGACTGCCATGAACTGCTCTCTTCTGCTGAGCCACTCTGCCTTGAAGCTTTGGATTATGGACTGGAACTTCAACAAACTTGTGAAGTAACTATACTCTCCTCCCTTTATCTTTCAGCATTGGGTATTTTTGTCTCTTCAAGGAGAAAAAAGTAACTAAGACAGAGTCCACTGATGACTTCTCTGTCTTTACAAAGGCACATATTAGGAAGAGAAAGGAGGGGTTAGAATAGAGCATATAATATTTGAAACAAATGTAATCAGTAATTTGGCTAAAACACTAAATTTTTCTTTATATTCACTGGTAAAGCATCTGATATCAAATGCTTTTCATATTTGATTTTGAGTTAACCAAGCAAATAACAATAGTCTATCATTAATTTAACAGGAAACTTTTAAGAAGGTAAACAACTTAACAAGGTCATTGTGGATTTTTCCTCACATTATGGCTGAAAATGTTGAAAGAGGTATTTGAATAACAAAGCCTTACCCTTTCACTGTATTTAAATTTCATTAAATTACATAAAGTCGTTTACGCTCTTGGCATCAAACATGCTGAATCATTTTTTGGCTTATTTTGAGCAGTGTGTGGGGTTTTTCTTTAACTAGCCTGTCTTAGAAACACTGCTAAGAGAATTGTTTCAGGTAATTTACTTTCATACTTTTTCTAAGTTCCATTCTCCAAAACAACTTAAATACAAACAACATTTATGCTGACCCTTTTTTAATTCTGGGACCAGAATAAAACCTATTTTCATGTTTGGATCTGGTAGTTATATCTAGAATGTTGAATGAAGTACATTTTTAATTATCCATTATGTCTTTTGGATTAATTTTCTCCAATAGTCACACCACTCTAAATGCTTTTCAGAACATTTTAACAAAGTTAAGCTTTCTAAATTAAGGTACCATTTATTTGTGCTAAGCAAATTGCAAATAGAAAGGTGGCTATTTCCACCGAATAAAAGTAGATTGAGTTGTCTTTTCTAGGATGTACCCCTCAAAATGTCAGCATGGTGCTGCGAAGGTCTCTTTCAGTGACATTTTTATTCATTTGTTTTGTTTGGGACATGCTAAGAACAGAACCCAGGTGCTCACAGGTGCTCAGCAAGTGCTGTATCACAAAGCCAAAATCCCAGGCTTAGAGCATTAATTATTTTTCATTACAGTTGCATCAGTCGGCTTCGAATTCAAGGAAAACCGTCAATCCTATGGCCCTATAAGATACTTTCTTACCAAAGTCGCTAAATCTGGCTTTTTCCCCTGAAATGTGGAGAAAGTTACTCTCCTCTTGTTACTGGGACAAATACCTGACACTCAAAATGAAGGAAGGAAAGGTTTATTTAGCTCACAGTTATTGGAGGTTTCTGTCCATACTCAGCTTGCTCCAAGGCAGAGTGGCACATGGCAGAGAGCAATCCTTCATGGTGGTGGAGGCAAAGAGCAAGAGAGAGGTGAAGGCAAGAGTAGCAAGCTCAAGCTGCTAGCTTCTCTTCCTTCCTTACACTGTAATGTAAATTACCTTCCCAGGGCAGGTGCGGCATCTACACCCACAATAATCAATCATGAACTCCAGAAGCTGCCCCAAGACTGCATGAGGCTTCAGGGGACACCTAGACAGAAACAATAACAGGCTTTATAGCCATTGATTCAGTTTTCTAGCTAAATATAAATTATTATTATCCTTAACTGGAATAACTTACATTTTTGGAAATCTGTTCAGAAATGAGGCCTGAAACTCTAACTCAACCATAGTTGAATTTTGGAGACACAGTTAGAAGCTCTGTGATTCAAGAACAGTAGATAAAAGAATAAACCTTTCTGGGGAATCTGGATATGAATCACTGCATGAAATACAATCTTTTACTAACCACAGATTTTCTTTAGTTGGAGTAATAAATTATAGTGTTGAAAGTGGTTTAACCCATTAATATAGTTATGTCTTTTTTTTTATATTTGTGTGTGTGTGTGTGTGTGTGTGTGTGTGTGTGTGTGTGTGTGGCCAGCTCAGCCCACCAGGGGGCGGGGCTGGCTGGCATGTGGTGCTGGGGGATTGAACCGCGGTCTCTGTGTTTTGCTTAGCTTGTTTAGGTAGGTGCTTTAGACCACTGAGCCATCTCACCAGCCCCTATAGTTATGTCTTAATGAAAATGCCAGGTGACTTCTCTTTAGCCTTAGCTGAATTATCTATCTTTTTGATATGATAAAGCCAGAAAACTCTCCTATTCAGAAGAACAAGAAATAAATGATTCCTGCTCACATTTGTTGTGAAATACAAACATTTGTAAGCTTGTATGATGTACAGCATCTTAATTATGTTGTCAGTTCAATTTTGATCATAATGTATTGATTTTTAAAAATTTGCTTCTTTGACAGGCTAAGACTAATCAATATGAATTTATGCCACACAAATAGGTAACACTTGTGTTTACTTCTTTTATAGCTATGGTTTATTGGTGCATTTGACCTCTGTTCCTTTCTCTCCTGCCTTTTAAGGTAGAATTTCACACTTTTAAATATGCCAGGCTTAGGCTTCCATTTTCACTTTAAGGTAGTGGGTAGTTTCACTATAATTACCTATTTGTGGAAAATAACTGATTATATAGAAAGACTTTGAATATCCCCACCATTTACACAAAAATGTAGCATTGAAGATGCCTGAGTAAAGAAAAAAGATGAAGGAACAGGAAAAATGGTATTATTTTTCTTCCATAAGCTTTCAGACACAACTTTTGATATAACAGGCTTACACTAGGATCTAGAATCCATTATCCGTAAGCTTGACCATTAAATAATCAACATCAACAAAGGCACAGCATTGTCTGGGAGGAAGGGTCTGGGCTTATTCCCTTGTATTCCTCAGAGATGTATGCCAGCAATCTCAGTGGCTGAAGAGGAATGAGAATCTGGCTTGTGAAAAGCATTCACTGCCTCTTAGTACTTCTGAGGAAGAGACTGTTGTGGTATAAATAATACACAAAAGGGAACAGAAGAGAAGCTTGCCTCTTTGTGTGTGTAGTGACTCTTGCTCTGGCCCAAAGAACTTATCCTCTCCTGGTGATCTGCTGGGGGAAATCCTTAACATTACAGTGCTCATACAGGCAGCAGAAGCATTCCAATGGTGTGGAAAGTACAGGGATGAATGAAGATACAGGTTCAGAGTGGTTTGGTGATAACTAGGAGGAAATTCACAACATTAAAAACTGCTGTTCTCTGACCTTTGTGCCTTTGGAAAACAATGCTGTCCAGGGCACTTTGAATTTAGAACCATGTCCTCTAGGTCAGCCTCATGCTATCTTATAGAATTAAGTAAGGCCTGGGATATGGCTCAGTGGCATAAGTGCCTGCCTGGCAAGCACAAGGTCCTGAGTTCAATCCCCAGTACAAAAGAACAAACAAATAAACAAGAAGAATTAAATAAGAAGATAGGAACATCCCTTTTTTGGCCTAGTGGTTCTCTAGCCCTAAATCATGAACTATGTACCACCACTGCATATGACTGAGAAGAGCAGCAAGGTCTTGACAGAGGATCTTGCTGCAGAATAGTGTTTTCATTGCAGAGAGAGTAAACACAGGTTCTGAATTCAGGTGACATAGGACACAGCAGTGCAGGCCTCAGAATACAAACAGAATCCAAACATCCCCTCCAATTTTCTTTAGATTGTCCAAACTAAAAATTGAAATTAAATCAACTTTATAATGTTGCAATTTTACAAATGGTAAAAATACCCTTTGTTTTTTCTAGATATATGATTATAAGCCAAATCTTCTCTGCATTGAACAATTCTCTGAGCTGAAGCACCCACATGATGTGATTCTAGGTGGACACCTGTGCATGTTAGAGCTCACAGAAGCATTACGCATAGGTCATTTGAGTTCAGAATTACCTCCCTCCCCAGGAAATGTGGTCCCACAACTCATAAAAGATGCTGGCTTTAGACATTGCATGTAGACATTGCACCGGCTTGTCTTCTACACATCCCAGATGATCTGTATTAATTCGTTCTTGCATTCACCTGGTCTCATCTTCTTATCTTTGAATTCTAATTCTTTAATAACACATGAAAAAGTATCCATTGGGTCTGTCCAAATTTGACATTCATATACTCCATGGTACTGAAATTCATATGTCTTTTATGCAGGCTATTTGTGTTTCCTAGGTCTAAGATTATAATTTCCTTGATAGGAATTCCTTGCCTTAAGTGTAGTTCTAGAAACACAGCATTCTCAGCTGGGTGTCTACTGTGCCACCCTGGAGGAAAGTATAAGAAGGATCCAGTAGAAATTTGAAGAGCAAGTGGAGATATGAAATATGGCCTGAAAGTCTTTGTGATTCTATAAAATAAGCCATATTAAAAATCAAGTGATTTCCAGGAAAGAAACACAAATGGTTCATGAACATATGAAAAGGTATTTAACTTCTCTGGAAACAAATAAATTCACATAAAACCATGCACCATTGCCACTGACAGACTGGCAAGATAAAAAAAGATTGATAAAACCTACTATTTGGTGAGGCTGTGCGGCAACAACTCTGAAACACATTAATGCCTACATAAATTGGTGTAAACTTCTGCAAGGTAACTTTGAGTATGCAGTAGGATTTTAAATATAGGCACAGAATATACAAAGACCAACTAAATGTGAATGGGCAGTGGCAACACAGTCAGAGCTTATCACAGCCAGGGCATCAGCACAACCATTTACCATTTGACAGAAATGCAGAGGAGTAGGAACACTTTACAGTAGGGAGAAAGGAGGCTCCAGGTGTGCCCTGGTTGGAGGTTACTGGTCCAGGGGAACTGCAGGTAGTTGGACTAGATATGAAGTATCCTTTATGATTGGGTCTCCTATGTAATTCCCACATTCTTAAAACCTCAAAAAGTTAGGGAACCTGTCATTAGTTAAACAAAACCATGGCCACATTGTTACAAATCTGGTACAATTGTTGCAAGGTTATTGTTTGGCATCCTCGACCAGTTGCTTTTATGGTCTAGTTTACATATTGGCAGGTCAGTTCCTCTAGTAGTCCACTATTTTCCTGGGCTTTTTATTGCAGACTGTAAGTTAGATCTAATTTTATACACAATCTAGCCATTGCTCGCATATCCACTCTATGAGAGGAATTTTGAAAAGAGACTTACACAATGATTTCATTAAAGAAATTGTTATTTCAGAAACACGAAAATAGTTATTTCAGAAACACTACATTTTCATTTCCAATCTACTATTATGAAAGACTGGCCAATGAGTGAATCAATGCTTTATACAGAGATACACAAAAGTAACTTACAAGGGGGACGTCACCTCATTAGTAACCCGTGATACCTGTAGAAGCTGTCACATTTTGTGAAGTTGAGGATCCATTTTGAGAAATCCTAGAGTCCGTGTACCACAATGGAGCTAACTCTGGTGCAAGGTAAGTGTGTTAACTTGTATAGAAAGGAAGATGCATACATCGAGAAAATGTGCGACGAAAGCGTTAGGAGCGGCAAGTCACACGGTTTGGGCTTTTGATTTTGGGGGGGAATATAAAGAAATAAAATTTCATTTAAAATCGGCTGCAGTCAGGAAGCAGGCCCAGTTCAGTAGTTTAAAAACCTTTTATTCAGGGGGAAGTAGTTACTCATAGTTGTACTCCTTTTGGCTAGGAAGGAGAGGTACTGGGACCCTACAGAAGCTTAGTGTGCTTGTTTTGTTTTCATCCCAGCATGACCAGAGAATAACTTCATCTAATATTGGCAAGGAATCCATCACACAGCATAGTCTAACAGTTCCCAAATGATGTGGAGAGGTGTCTCCTCCATCCCTCAGCATGTATTCACATGCACCTGGGCATAGCTTAATTCTTGCAAGAAGCACACTAACATAAACATGCATTCATGCATGTTCTACAAACATTACTAATTCACTTGGACTAACTACTTAACACATGGGGTAGGTTTAGGTTTTTCTGGCCTTAACAAGAAAAACTATACTGAGACACTAACTATGCATTGGAATGTGTAAGTTGGAAAATGTGGCCTTGCTATTACTTGATGGGCCAGGTACCAGGTATAGACTCTGAGAGTGAGGTGTTCTATTTTAAACCCTTTCTATTTACTTTTACTTTTGTGGGCTGGAGACACACAAAAGTTCAAAATGTGAAAATTGCATTTCTCTATCTGTGTAGCCCAATATGGTAGTCACTTGGCACGTGTGCCCATGTAAATTAGCAATGTCAAGTAGAAATGTGAAAGTTGGATCTTTAATCACATTGGCCATATTTCTAGTCTCCATTGTTACAGCTCAACAGAAGTCACATTATTCAGTAGAATAAATTGAGAACATTTTCATCATCTTCTCTAGTTCCGCTGGACAGTGTATCTGGGCCTGGGTCGGGGTGCTTCTTTGTTGGTTCCTTTACTGTGACCACATGGTCTTTAAGTTCTATGGGTCCAGTTTATTCTACCATAAGAAGGTGGGCATCTGTAAACCTCTTATTCTTCACATTAAAGTTTTCATGTCTGTTAGCCAAAACTTTGGAAGTGATCCAGTTTCTGGGACAAGTGAGTTCAATGATAGGATTTCTTCTTAGAGTGGCAGTAAGATCTCAGTCTGAAATATTTGCCTTTGTGCTGCTTCTTCAATGTCTTGAGCATTGCTTCCAGGACTAATGTTAGTCTTTGACATAAATTATTTGTCATTCCCACAGTTACAGCCACAATGACAACAAATAAAGCATGTACTTCTTTCACTTCAAGAGGAACCACAGTAATGTAGGAGATAAATTCTCTGAAACCAGGCATTAAGGTATTGAAATACTTCTGTTCATTATTTTAAAGCATGGGGAACTCAATTACTGCTCTGTTTTTGTGTTAGATGCTGAGATCTGGTGAGGACTCCATGTGGACTGAGCAGTGTCTAAATACCCTGCCTGTTGGGTCAGTGAACTTGGATAACATTTAGCTTTCTCTAGTATAAAATGTTCTTAGGCTTTTAGTACAGTGGAAGATGTCCTTAAAATTATGGATTTTAATTTTTCTTCCTTCTAAAAGCATTAAATCCTGCTGAATCTCTTTTGGGATGTAGGTTTATAGAGCTCAGTGTTTTTAAAAGTAAATTCTACATACAACTCAACCTAGTAGATGCTTGAAATGAAAAACTATGCATTGTGTAAGTATGAGGAATACCATGCACTTGGTCACTTCCTAGAGATTCAAGTTATATTAATTCCCAGGGCCACTGAAGACTATGCCAGCTATTAAGGAAGATCTTCATTAGAATCTTGGCTAACAATTTAGAAAATTCACTAAAATTTTAGTTAGTAAACTTAGGTACTTTTCTCATTGCTGAGACAAGATACCCAACATTATAATTTAAAGGATGACAGTTTTATTGTAGCTCAGTTTGTACAGGTTCAGTTCCTAGTTGGCTGGCTCCAACCCAACATGCCATGCAGAGATGAAACAGTTCGTGGTAGGCAGAGGGCAGAAAGCTCCAAGCGACGTGTGACAACAGGACACAGTAGCAGTCCTCTTTCTGTGTCTTACATCCAAAATACCCACCCTTAGGTTGGTAGCACTCACATCTTCAATCCTAGCATTGTACTGTGAATCAAACCTGGCCCAAAATCCTTGATCCCAGAAACACATACTCTTAATCTCAGTATCACACACTCTAAATACACCCATATTAGAAAATCCCCACCTATGACTGTATGAGGCTTTGGGGGGACATCTGAATACAACTCATAATATAACCTCAATAAATTTTAAAGTATTTGCATTTAAAATGATGTTAATTCTCTTTACCTCAGATGACACTTGAAAGGAATATGTATCATAGCTCATAGTCGGCACACAGCAAATACACAGAATGTCTGTGCTCTTCCTGCGCCTCTCCCTGTAGCACTGTGCTTATGAGGTGAATGGAGCTGGTCTCTCTAATCCATTTCACTGAAGAAAAAATGGAGAGGAACAGAGCTAATAACTAATCTTTAACAAAGTTACATGTTTATTACTGTCTTCTAATTTCCTTCTTTCAAAACTATATGCACAGTTGCATTAAATGTATTTGTTAATGTGGAATTTTAAAAGAATTTTCATTTTCATGCTGTGATTGTGACATTAACAATAGACATTTTTCTTAATTGCAATTTAATTTAATGATAGGTAAATTATTTTAATTTTTGAAAATAAATAATCTCAAATTGTTCTACAACTTGTAGGAAAAAGTGATATGTTTTCTACTGTATTTTTCAAAATTATTTCATTTTAGATTAAAAGATGAAAATGGTAAAAAAATTAGTAGCTTATAATTATTTCTTTCTTTTTACAAAAATGACACTGAGGTAGGGTAAAAATGCTAAGTAGAAAATATTTGTCTTCGAAAAGTGAGTTGGTTTTAAAGATGAGTGATGTATTTAGATGATCAAAAAGCAGTGATTAACAATAATGAAAAATATGAGAGAGGAGGGTAATTTTGTTGTATGGAAAATGCTACAATAATCCAGGCTAAAGATGGCTACCCTTAATATCAGATTTTCCTACTGGAAAGAATAAATGAATTTTCTTAAACTTTAATAGGAAAAAACCTCACATATCGAGAAAATTCCAATCATTTTGAGAATTGCATTTACTATTTCATAATAAGTTCCGTGTTAATACTGAAATCTAAATTAAATGTCACATAGCGTAAGTTGTCCTTAGTTTATTTAACCTGCAATTAGCTGTTCTTGATCTTCTTTTCTTAGAAATTGCAGCTTCTCAATTTCTAGATAGGTATATCAATCTCCTAAATCTATGACCCATACTTAGAATTTAAGCATTTAAGGGAAACCTTAGTGGCAAAGTGCTGATAACATATTAAAACCTTCACCTGACAGTATGATCAGCAGAAAGCAAACGTCTTGATGCAGGGACAAGAGCCTGCAGTGAAGCAGGGAATTCCTGAGAAGCTTGCCTGGAACAACTTTGCAGACTCAAGGGCAGAAGTGGGACAACACAGAAGGAAAGTTCCCCTTCCTCTCACTACCTCTATGAACTCTTATCTTCTGTATAAATATTAAGGAAATTTATGTTTTTAGAAATATGTGCAAACATTTTTCATGGTCTAGAGTTATATACTTTTTCATTTTGAATAATCTTTTTATTTTGAGAACAAGGATAGTTGTGCTTGGGCTAATTGAATATTGGAGTTAATTTTCTAATTTAGTTCAATGAAATTAACAAATTCTTTGGATTACCTAATTGATTAAAGTGAATCACTTTGTATCTGAGGTCTAAGACATCTTATCAAATGAGTTTGAAAAATTTGCTATGTTTTTAAGATATATTGTGGATTTAACATTTGTTAATGTCAGATTCACATTCATAGCCATGGTATGGCTATATTTGGAGTAAGAAAATAATTATGAAAAAATCAGATTAGAAGGGTGGAACTCTTATCCAAATACATATGGTTAGTGTCCTTATAAGAAAAAGGTGAAGAAATACAAATGGAAAAAAGCTACAAAAAGTATTCAACATCATTGGTCATTCAAGAAATGAAAATTCAAGCAACACTGAGATTCCATATCACTCCAGAAAGAATGGCTATCACCAAGAAGTCAACCAATAACAAATTCTGGCAGGGTAGTGGGGAAAATGAAATCCTTCTCCGTTATGGTAGGAATGTAGACTGGTACAACTACTGTGGAAATCAGTGTGGAGATTCCTAAAAATCTAGGATCAGGGACTCCATTCATCCTAGCTCTTTCCTTAGTGGTATCTTCCCCAAAAAATTAAAGACATAATACCACAGTAATTCATCTATGTTTATAGCAGCACAATTTGTAATAGTTAAATTATGGAAACAAGATTTAGTAGTTGTACAGGCCTATTAACAAAGGAATGGATTTAAAAAGATGTGATCTTTTTTACACAATGAAGTACTACTCAGCCGTAAAGAAGAATAAACTGGAGACTTTCAGGTAAATGGATGCAATATGAGACCACACTCATAAGAGAAATAGATCATCTTTTTGTATGTGAGCATCATATTGTCTCCCTGGTGTGAGAATCTGAAAGAGCAAATAAGACCTAAAATCTATAATAGATACTGTGAAATGGGAAGAAATTGTTCAAAAAGTAAAAGGAATTAGGATAGGGAAAAGGGAAAACAAGGAAGGGAAAAAGGAGAAAAATGTAACTTAATTATACTATTAGCGTTTTTTAGTCATAGAAAAAGTTTGTGCTAATATTAATTGGAGAATTTTTATGCCCATATTTTGTATTGTGTCTACTTTAAAGAAATTAATATGCAATGTATTAACTATTATTATTCTCCCATCATCTTATTATAAGATTTTGTTTTACCTCTTTCTTAACATATAAATTTTTTTGCTGGTCTCTGTACATAGAATATATTTCTTCACTTCAGAGTCATCCAGTTTCCAAGAGAAATTGGTAAAACCTAAAAATTAAACATTATGTTGTTTATTACATAATTGTTCTAATTAAGTTTTTTAACTTGCAACATTTTGTAATGTATATTCTTCTAAAGAACCGATAATTTGTTTTTCCTTTTTTTTTGTACCAGGAATTGATCTCAGGACCTCAAGCTTGCCAGGTAGATGCTGTGCCACTAAGCTATATCCCTGGCCCTTGCTTTTTCAGTTTTTTAAAGAACTCTTTTCTTTCCCTTTAAAAAATTTCTTTGCATCTTATTGCTTTTTTATTTTCACATGATAATGTTTATATCTTTTTACTTTATGAAAATGAATTAATAAGTTGATATTGGGAATGAATGAATAAGTTGATACTGATCAATCACTGTTTTAAAAATTCTATTACTACACCATGCCTTAACCTTGTTCTCCTTCACAATTGATTATTTTTTGTTCTTTTTATGAAGAAAAGCCAGAAATGAATGATCAATAATTACATTTTCAGTATATTCAGTAATCTAGTAAAGAAAATTGAAGATATACATGCTAGTACTATAGGTTATAAACTTTTTCCTAAATAATGGTATTACTGTATAATATAAATTGAATTTTTATTTCATTACAAATAGACTATGATTTACATTTAGATCTTTTTCTTAAATCCACAAACTATTTCAAAAGATTTATTCAAACATAGTCTGTCTATTGTGTGAAGACTACAGAATGTACGTTATGAATGTGATTGATTTAATTTCTACAGTTCAGAATTTAGGAATACATTTTATGGCTTAATGAAAAATTGGTTACATACATATTTTATTAAAAACTTAAGATATAGTTTTGTATGTTAGTTCACTTCTTTTTTGCTTAGACAAAATATTAGACATCTGCGATTCAAAGAAGAAGAGGTCTATGGTCTGACAGGATTTGGTCATGGTTGGCTGCCTCCAAGGAAGGAGCATCCTGGTAGGAGGGCCTGGCAGACTAGAGATGCTTAGTGCACGGTGGCCTGGTAGCAGAGCAGGGGAACAGTGCCAGGGAGGTCAGGGCCAGGGAGCAGTTATAGACCCAAAGTTCACACCTTTATGGCCCACACTAACACACTCAGAAATGTGATTACTTTACCCTTAGGTGGCCCTCTGCCCAATCAGGTTGACAATTAAGCTTAACTGTCATGTTTATTACATTCAATTTTGTTAAACCCTTTATTAAGACAAAGTAATACACTCAAGTATTTTGCATTGCTCTTCATTGAATTTTCTTTATCACTGTTGTTTTCTTAAAAGTGTTAAAATTTTGTATTGTAATGACAAGAGCAATGATTTCTCACATTTTGTGTATCTTTTTATAATCCACGTGACCAGTATGGAGGCCCTGTATCTCTTTGGTAAGTGTGCTTATGACCACAGATTATGCCTGTTCTGTACTGTGCACAAGGGCGCACTTCACTGCTCCTGGGCTGATTTTGGCTTGTTTGTCTCATAAAAGCTCTGAAGGGTAGTCAGACAGTGAGAGGGCGATCTCCTCTCCGCCTTTTCCAGGGGCCCTTCTAGCACCGGCACGGGACCTCTGTCGTTCGGCCTTCCAAAAGAGCCCCTGTCAGCTGATGTCAATTGCTGCCTTGTCTCATCTTCCTTTCTTCAGTTATAGTCTCTTTTTTGCAAAAGAAATAATAGATTTTTTTTCTTAATTAGATCTTGACTAATATAAGAGTCTGAAGACCAAAATTGGCTCATCGTCCTGACCTATTCTGATGGCATGCAGTCCTGGGCTGGACTTGGTACTCGCTCATCATTGCACTGTCTTATATATTCTGTCTCAATATATTTCTTTCTCCTTTCTTGCCATCACTTTTTCCTTCTTCTCTATTAAAACTTCTCAGCCTTTGAGTTTCTTGTTTCTGTTACCAGCCAGCAGCTTCTCTCTCTTTATATTTAAGCAGAACGCTTAATTCCATTCCAAAAACACTGAGCAATAGTTTGGCTGATATCTAGATTGGCAGGCATGTAATTTCTTGTTGCTGTGGTAATTGTAATTAGTTCATTATAGAAATCCTCTGGTTTATGTCTGGGGTTATGTTTCTTGTGTCTTTTGAATACTCACTTTAGCTGGAGTTACTTTATACATAAGGGGTGTTTTGTTGTAAGAATGTCTGACTTAGAGAGTTAGATGAAATATGTGTTTTAATCAAATCAGGGCTTATTATTCTCAAATTTCATGTCATCTGGTTAAAGAAAGTTCAAAGTTCAGGTAAAACATCTCTGTCGAGTGTTTTGGCGTTTTTTGTAGTTGCAAGATGACACCAGTGTGATACAGGAGTGATCATTTAATCAGAATGTCAAGAAGTTTTCCCAAAGTACCTTGCAGCATGTGTTTGCCCACATCTCCAGTGTCACGCTCAGTTGCAAGAGAGAAAGGTCAAACAAATACTTCCCTGGGAATATGTACACAGCTGCATGAATGATCAAGGATGTATTATCAGAGGAAAAATGAAGATGTGAATCTTAGATAAGTATTTATTCATAAGCATCATACTGCATAGCCTCAGGAAATAAATACTTTGCTGATACTCTGATTAGAATCATCACAGCAAGATTTTCAATGTTGCTATTTATTCAAGTTATCTCTTTTTTTATTTCATCAGGACCACAGAGGATAAAATATTTCATCATTTTTAATCAGAATTGTTTCTCCATTTCTACATTCAATCTTACTTCCCTCTGAAAATGATCATTTTCATACTATAAATTTAATTGCTCTTGACTTTATTGTCTTAGTAAGAAGTGTCATCAAACCATTCCCAGTTGCAGAGGATTAAGCCCCTGTGTATTAGCATGGAAGAAAGGTTCCTCTGCTTCTGTGCATCCCTTTTATTCCTAGTGCTTCTGAGCATGGAGTTATGCTTCTCTAAGAATATCAGGATTCCCCCCACCTAGGGCCTTGATAGATCCTCGGCCCTCTGTGTAGAGCTCCTCCCTGAACAACTCTTATCTGTTGTTCAAGAAACAATGCCAGGCCTCTTTCCTACCATTTTTTCCTCTGCTTCACAGATGTCCTGAGAACTACTCCTCTGACAACCATATAAACCCCTGCTTGACCTCAGTAGAGGTCACCTTTGTCCTCTGGAGGGTCCTGAGAAATAAAAATGTTTATCCCTAGAACTCATTAAAGCATGTATAACCTGGCGAGAACTCAAATACTGGACCAAATTAACTAATCTCTTAGCAGAGTTTTGGGATCAGTTGTGAAAGCTTATCTTTTCTCTCTCTCTCTCTCTCTCTCTCTCTCTCTCTCTCTCTCTCTCTCTCCGTTTCTCTCCCTCTCCTTGTCTCTGTCTCACTCTCTGTCTTTCTGTCTCTGTCTCTCTGTCTCTCTCTGTCTCTCTCTCTCTCT
>NW_004524696.1:715268-719684 GCF_000260255.1 Octodon degus | reverse complement strand
TCTCTCTCTCTCTCTCTCTCTCTCTCTCTCTCTCTCTCTCTCTCTCTCTCTCTCTCTCTCTCTCTCTCTCTCCTCCCCTTAGGCAAAACCATGTCTACATTGTCCCATATATCTGAATCTAAATTCATCCTAGGCATTTGTTTTACAATAGTTCAATAGTTTTATTTAAACATATTTTTATTTAAAAAATCAGAATAGAAAGGATGGAATGAAAGAATTTCATTTATTTGCAACTAGAATGGAATAAAAGAAATAATCTTTCTTTCTGATACTTTCATAAGATTTGGCACCTTATGTATGATCTCACAGATAGAAGTTTATTAGTAATACGAACAGGTATGGTGATGCATGCCTATAATCCCAGCACTCATGGGGACGAGGCAAAAGAGTTGCTCTGAGTTCGAGACCAGCCTGTGTTATACAGTGAGTTCAAGACAATCTGAGACATGTATTAAGATTTTGTCTCCAACAAACAACAAAAATATGGAGATATACTTTATTACCAAAATAAAAAATTTTGATATTTCCTATACAAAATGACAGGCTCCTTCTGTCTCAAACCCCCAAACTTAAGAAGAAATTGAAATGTGCCTAACTTCCCCTCACTTATGATGATGATATAAGGGAAAGATACTCCCCACCTGAAAGATACCTGGGATGAGTTCATGTTCTCTAAAACTAAAGAATGAATTTGAGGAACAATGAAGGCTAAGAGCTGAATATATTTATTGGGGGAAAGAAACTTCCTGTCCTGGAGGGGGACAGAACAGGGACCTGAGTGGGTTGCTCCAGAAATCTGTCATTTCTAGGGACTTTTATAGAGTAAAATCTATACTGCAGTGAGGTGGGTCTAAGGTGGAGAATATGGGCTGTGAGGTGGGACAAAACTATGGTCCACCAATAAGATTACAAGTATAATTACTCCAGTAAAATTGATTAAATGAGAATTGAATGGGGAAGCAAGTCACTTAGCAAGGGAGCCTGAAGACAGAACAAAAGCTTTTACAGTAGGGCTGGGTTAGTGACTCTTCCTGGATTTTTCAAGGTGATAGAGACCTATGTAGAATATTGATCCCTGGTGTCCATCCTAGGAAGGTATGTGGGTGTATTTGTTTCATCTTTCATCTTGAGGTCTGGAACACAGCAGCAGCACCTGTCTCTCCCACAGTTACAAGATATCTTGTCTTTTGTACCAGCTCCTTGGAGCTCCTAACCCTGTCTGTCTGCCTATCTTTCTATCTAACTCAGCTGCCTACAACAATAACAGAAATTGTCTAACCGACCTGATCTAACAATTTGCCACAGAGTCAACTAGATTTTATTTTGAGTAACATATGTGCCCAGAGTGTTAGCTTCTGGGTGATTCTGAAACTGCCTACAAGTGAGAGGAAAAGCTCGTGACCTACTCATTATAGCTTGATGGTCACACTTGAATTGCAATGTGGCAACACAGGTTTTATAGCCTTCACTGAATGTAGTGATTTACAGGGGAGTCAGTCAGGAATCAAATCATGTTAGAGGGCATAGTTCATGGAGAGGGAAGTGAGAGACGAATAAAGTGAGAAATCTCATCTTTTGGGAAACGAAAACACTAGTCTAAATACTGTCAGTTATCTTTGCTCACATGCAACAAACCTTGCTTTTCAGTTGTCTTTATAATGAAAAAGATATTGAACATATTTAAGGCCTTTAATTAGCCCTAGTAATGCTTACTTGACTTTTTCTTTCTTCTTCCTGTCTTTGGGCCAGATAGTGCCCTGGAGCTGCTTCTCTAAGGCCCAGTCACCATGGAAGGCTGTGAGCTCAAAGTATGGAGAAAGGTCCTGCTATCTGAGTCCAACATGTGCTGCAGAATGCACCTCCAATCTGGAGGCAGATTTCTTCTGGCTCAGGCAGTGCACAGCATCTGAAACCTGGTAAAACAAATTCTGACTGCTTTGCTGGGCAACACACCTCTTTTATCATGAATATTCTCTTTATACTTACACCATGACAACTGATAGTGACTCAGAAGTTATTTCTCCCCAGTGAACTACTAAAAATTGTATTTTCTCCATAAACAGAAATAAAATAATACATATTATTTTACTTTAGTCTAAAATTTATCTGAGATTCCTCATCAAATTCCTCTAGTATTCTGGAAGACCATGGAATAATCAAGCCTAATGAATAATGGAGAAAATCACTTACAGAAGAAATTTGTTTTTGTTTTTTATTCCCACTAATCTTTCCTTTTATTTATGTTAACTTGCCTTAGGACACTCTAGGCCCTTGTATTAGAACATGATATTTTTGTTTTGTTGCTTAGTGATTAGAGCTAAAACTACTACATAATCAAAAATATTGAATCATTCTCCTACCTCTCTTTTTCAACCTTTTCTTTGGTCCTTTTTTTCCCACCTTTAAGATATATATTTTTTAATTTTCTAAAAATGACTGCAATAAAATGAACACTGCCAACAAACCTTTGTAAGTCCTCCCTTTCATTCCCACAAAGTATTTTTGGGTACCCACTCAGTGCCAGGAATTGTGTGCTGGGACCATGGCTACAGCAGTGAGCAGAATAAAGGCATTCTGACCATGAGGTAAGAGAAATAAACGCATTTCCCAAATGATATGGCAAGAAAGAACAAATCATGTATAATTTATGCTAGTGAAGACCAAGCTACAAGACAAACTCAAAATGAACCCTAACTCATGCACACAATGAGCCAGGAAAAGAGAGCCAAGGCATCCCAGCCAGGAAGGCCAGTCTCTGACACAGCAAAATGTATGGTGCTTTTGATGAATTTAAGACTAAAACACCTGCTAATCTAAGTTTATTCTGATTCCAAATAAATTTTAGGAATGATTTCTTTAGGTCTGCGAGGTATGTCGGTGGTAGTTTGATAGGGATTGCATTAAATCTGTACAACAATTTTGGGAGTATGGCCATCTTCACAAAGTTGGTTCTTCCTATCCGAGCAGGGGATATCTTTCCATTTTCTGAAATCCTCTATGATCTCTTTTTTCAGAGCACTGTAATTTTCCTTGAATAGATATTTTACTTCATGTCAGCATCTTGTCCTCTGAGTAACCACTACAAAGACAGCAATATGCAATGATTAATTATTATAACTGTCTTACTAACCTGTTTTGAAACTGTTTCATTGCTATTTTATCTTCTCATTAAGATGAATAATAAATAAATAAATAATATTCTAAAACCATAAAAAAGACTAAAGCATCTAATGTGTAGTGAGAACTGTGTCTTTTTGTGTGAGATGAACCTGAGACACAATTTTAGGCAAATTTAAGGATGTGGTGCTTTTTCCATAATGGGAAGCTACTTATGATTTTTTAAAAGTCCATCCATGAGAAGGTCAGTTTAATTTAGTTAGAACAAGGAAGTCAGGAAAGCCACTCAGAAAGCTATTGTATGAGAATATATCTTTCACAGAATTCCAAGTGCAATGGAATGGTAGTTGAGGAACTAAAAACATAGTAATGGTAAGATGGTAAGTGATGTGCTTTAGAATTTTAGTTGATAATTACTGAATTGGACATGAGAAAGAAGAGAAATGAACAGACCAAAGGTACTGATCTGGCCTCTGCGATGAATGAATGAGTTGCCAGTTTTCACATCCCCTGAGTTTCAGAAGACAGAAGAATCACCTTGTGAGGACAAAAATATCAAAGGTGATTTGTTTTATTTGAGGCACCTATGCAAAGCAAAGGAGATCACTCGATCAATGGATCCAGAGTTCACAAGGACATACAGTCTGGGCATCATCTTCCTTTGAATGAAATATGAAGCTACTGGAGTGGATGAAATTTCACAGGACAAGAGCAAGGTGAAAAATCCTCCTGTACCAAACTCCAAAGAATATTAACATTTTAGAGATTGTGCAGTGGAGCGGTAGGCAGAGAAGAAGTAGGCTATTAGGTGCATGAGTCTGGTTTTGGGCAGAGAAAGCTTTCAAAAGTGCTCAGATAGGTTGGTTACAGTGTTGAATGCTACAGGAAAGGAATGGCAACACTCTAGAGTCATCAGCTAGAGCCAAAAGGGCATCACTGATCACCTTCACACCTTCCCCTTCCCCTGTGGAATCATTTTCTCACCTGCAGTTTACCAAAGATAGCCACCTCTGTGAGCCACTTCCCAGGGTCATTTTTCTGTACCTTTATCCTTTTTACCTGCCTGCTACTTCCAGTCTGTTTCCCTGCCTTCCTTCTACAGAAGCTGTGTGACATAAATTCCTACAACTCCTCTCTTCTCTCTAGCCCCAAGTGCAGGTATTCCTGCATGAGTCCTCCCATATCTATGTGCGCCTCTTGATACCTTCTCCCTCTGTTTCCTCTGGGAAATCCCCTTAGGACATTCTGATCTTCCCCTTAGACTAATAGTTTCTGTTTTGATTTACTCTGTGCCTAGAA
>NW_004524696.1:714129-715113 GCF_000260255.1 Octodon degus | reverse complement strand
TGTATTTTAGGGAAGGGTCTGCAGGGTGTTCAGAGGCTCACTGCTAGATGGGACTCGTAGTGACCCACCTGTTTATAGCCTCCCAAAAGCTGGGATTACAGGCTTGCACCACCATTCCCAGTCTCAATTGCCATCTCAGCACATCCTGGGGGCAGGGCCAGCATGGCAGGCCTGGGGATCAAACTCCAGGACCTGGCTTCTGCTTGCAGGCACTTTAATCCACTGAGCTATTTGGCCAGCCTCCATTCTCCTACTAAAAACCACTCTCTCCCCCACAGACTGGCATACTTGGATGTCATCACAACTATGACATTCACCCTATGTCACATTTTGGTATTAAATATGAAGTCCCTTGAGGACAGATGGCTACATCTTATTCATCTTCACATGCCTCCTACCAGACAGTGCTTGACTTAGGGAGGTTACTCAATAATTACTGGAGGAACTAATAAATATGTGTATAATTTATTCTAATTTGGATAATATTCTTTATATAAAATTCTCACTTTAATTTTACTTCTCCAAGGTAACTCTGCTTCCATGGTGGATATAATGTGCATGGGCTCTGCAAGCACAGTCCACAAATTCCTTAGGGAAAACATGCACATAATCTTTTTCAAATTAAATATTAAAAATGCTGCAGGTCTTCTGCTGACCTCAGTGGCAGATGGCCTACCAATACTTAGACTATTAAAATTCTATGCTTTGGCTTGAAGACATTGTTGAAAAATTAGCTTTTATTATGCAGAGAGGATTCTCAATTTTCATCCATTGGGATATTTTGAAAACCAACTCTTAGAGTTATCATTTAAAATAAATTGAATGGGGCAGGGGAAGATATCTCAGTGACATAAGCGCCTGCCTGGAAAGTGCAAGGTCCTGAGTTCAATTCCCAGTACCAAAATAAATAAATAAAATATATTGAATGCATTTGAATATCTCTATCTATCTATCTATCTATCTATCTATCTATCTATCTATCTA
>NW_004524696.1:693523-713983 GCF_000260255.1 Octodon degus | reverse complement strand
TTCTTTTCTTCTTCTTCTTTTTTTGGTGTGCAGGTCCTACTACACTAGTGATTCTCCTGATTTCTGTCTCCCTAGTACTGGGATTACAAGTGTGTGCCACCACGCCTGGACTCCATCACTGGCTCAGCCTGCTCGGGGGTGGGACCAGTGTGGCATGCAGTGCCAGGGATTGAACTCTGGTCCCCCTTGCCCTTACCTAAGCAAGTGCTTAGTCCGCTGAGCTCTATCATCAGCTCTGAAGGTATTTTTGTATTTACAGAATTCTACATGCCTAGGTACTCATCAGGTACTTATTTTTCAAAACTCGGTGTTGCACGCATCTTATGCAGTCCATTTCTCACGACACCCTTTTCATCTTAAGTCTAATAATTTAAACCATATTCAGTATTGTCATCTGCTCGTTGATGCTTGGAAGAGCAACAGAATTTTGTAGAAAGGGAGAACATCTGGATCCAATTCCACAGGTTATATCCTGTGGAATTTTTAAAAGAGAAGCTTTCATGGTATCAAAGCAACCTGGGCCATAAATTCCCCTTCAATTTTATCTGACGCACCTGCTTTTAGATCTGAGTAGCAGATTTAAGAAAGTGTTATATAAACAAAAACACTCAACCTATGTTTCTACATGAAAAAGCAATATTGGATTTATATTTTTGGTAATAAAGTTAACTGTTTTACAAGTCCCATAGTAAAGAGAAATTGATATATAACTTATATATAAAAAGAGAGAGAAGATAGATTTCACTCAAGTGAAGTTTTCTAACAGAATTCAGCTCTTTAAATGCATACTGAATAGGTCAAAGTGAAAGAAAAAGTATGTTCATGCTACTAGATTATCAGACATTATTATACTGATTTTTCATAGATGTTTCTGAGAAAATACTACCTATACTTGAAAATGTATACATCTTTGAGGAATATATGTAAATATGACTGGAAAAGGAGAATTTGTCTCTTTTGGTACATGAAAACGTATAGACATTGTAAAAAATGCCTCACGATATATTGTCTTTGCATTTCTGACCATGGAACTCAAAACTTCCAGAGTATCAGGCAAGTAATCTACCATTGGCTTGTATCTAAAGCCCTTGAATAGCTGTTTTGCACTTGTTGTGAGTAGTAAAACACATTTTTTTCTCCTAAACAAGAAGTAACAATTTCTTTTCTTTTCTTTTTTCTTTTTCTTTTTTGTGGTCCCGGGGAAAAAACTCAGGACCCTGCACTTGCCAGGCAAGCATTTATTCTACTGAGCTATCTCCCTGGCCCAAGAAGTAACAATTTCCAAAGACAGTTTGGAAGACTTACTCACCAGAGTTTCATATTTCAATTATATTTTATTTATGTTTTTCATATTTCAATTTTAGAGAAAAGCATTATTTCACTGAACTACAAGAAAGTGCTTGTCAAAGAAATAAGTGTATACTCACACACACAAGATAGCTAAGATAATTGTACTACTAATTTCTATTGGTTTATTTAAAGGAACTGTTAATTGCCAATTAAAAGAAACAGAAAATTTTTCAGGAGTGCACTTCTCTCTCCTAGCTTTAATGGGAGGAGGGCAGAACATGTGGAACAATGAGGAGAGAATTCTGGAGCATGACTTAACCAACCACATGATGTCTACTGTCTCTGTTAGACAGGACTGATGACCTAAACCTCAGCAATTGGCCATGGCATGGTGGAAAGGTCTAGAATAGTTAAGTACATATCTTTTGGAGAATAGGATCTAAGTGTGTACAGAAAATGGCATTTTCTTCTTGTTAGAGACATGTAAAATCAGAAATTCTGGTATAGTTTAAATAAACAAACAAGAAGATACCAAGGAATTTTGTGCCTAGGTACAAGGTGGGACATGACCACTAAAGTTACCTAGAGTTTCTAGAAGCTGTGTAAAAGCACTTTTCAGTTTTCATAGCCCCATCAGAGAGGTGAGAAGTCTGGGGAGGGCACTTGTGGACTCATGTAGGAGAGTAGACCTGGTAGGAGCTGACGGAGGCTTGAGCTCTTCTCTGTGTTGGTCCATAGTTGTCAAGATTGACATGAGTTGAACATCACTCCAGAGTACCAAGTGCAAAGTAAGAAACCTACAAAAGTTGTTGACCCTGGCTTTACAAATTACTTGTAAATTTTTTTAAAAAATAACCTGGAGATCCTGCCTTAATTGATCTGGTTTCAGATTCCAGACAACAATATTAACTAACATCTCTCAAGTGATCCAACACCAAGGGGTGAGTACAGTGATCTGTAGAGAATTTATCCTATAATCTGAACCCAGAAGTAGTAAATGGGCTCACTGAGGACCAAGAACCACTCCTTACAGCAGCATGGAGCCCTTTCTTTCAAACAACTGTTGTCATTGCTTTTTCTTATCCAATCCAGAAAGACCAGGGTAGAGTAAAAGATCAGACTTTGTCCTCACCTAAACCAGACCAAATATATAAGATTAAAAGTTGAAGGGGCTGGGGGGATGGTTCAGTAGAATAAGTACTTGTCTGGCAAGAACAAGGGCCTGAGTTCAATCCTCTGTTCCCCCCAAAAAGAAAAAGAAAAAAGAAAAATTGACAAATAAGCCGTTGGATCAGCCATGGATGCCATTCTGAGGTGAGGCAGAGAAGGTTCTTAGAATCATATTGAAAGCCAAGATAGGAGAAAAATAACCCCACGTTGTGTTAACACTTGTTTTTAGTATCTTCTCTTACATATCAGCCTACTCCAAAACCCAGTATCTTAAAAACTACTTAAAAACATCCAAGGATTCTGTGTGTCAAGAAAAGTTTCTGTGGATCAATAATTCAGTTTGAGGGCTGGCCAAATAGCTCAGCAGATTAAAGTACCTGCAAGCAGGCACAGGGGCTGCAGCTTTAATCTCTGGGCCTGCCATGCCAGCCCCATCCAGACGGTGTGCTGAGACAGCAATTGAGACTGGATGTGGTGGGCCGCTCCTGCAATCCCAGCTCTTGGGAGGCTGTAAACAGGCAAATCTCTACAAATCTGATCTAGGAGTGAGACCCTGACCACCCTGTAGACCCTTGCTTAAAATACAAATAAATAAATAAATAAGATAATAATAATTCAGTTTGGGGAGTTAGACTGGATGATTCTTCTTGCTCACACAGCATGAAGAGGTGCTATTTCCAGGTATTTATCAGGTACAGAAACTTTTTGGGAGGGTCCAAGATGTTTCACTCACAGGAAGGTGATAACAGGAAAGGTGGATCACTGGAAGTCAGCAGCATCTCTCCAGCACCTGAAGGCAATCAGACAGCTTCCATGGCACCCAAGGATCCCAGAACCAATCCCAGACAAGTTACGGAAGCCACACCATAGAACACTCCTTACTTATGAAATAATAGTTCTACTGTGCTTTGTGGTTAGATATGCTACATCTGCCTTTGGTCATCTGTACTGCTATTCCCCTGAGTAGGCTGGAAATTATGTTATTATGATAAAACTCTTCCCCACTGTTTGCAGAATAAACTTGAGAAAATGTGGCCTGACTCGTTTATTTTTGAGCAGAGCAGAGACAATTAATCATTTGAATAAACTCACCAAACAAATTGGTTTTAAGAAAAAGGACAAATGTGACTCTGTCTTCTGACCATTGGTAAAGCATCTTGAGATTTTTTTGCTTCTAATGAAAGCATATGTGTCATTTGAGGACACAAAAAGAATATAAACCACAAGACTGTCATTGAATCGGAACCATGGATCGTAGATATCTAGCATTTCTTTGCAATTGCTTCTAAGGCACTAGAGGAATACATAAACTACACCTCAAAATTTTGGACAATAATAGCACTTGAACACCTGTAGTTATTCATCCCATATGCCTAAACACCTGAAGATAAAACAACACCACCATTAAAACGACTCAGTGGGTAATGTCATTCAGGAAGAAGTTTGGAGGAAATCCTTCTATTCTAAAAATGACTTAAGGAGAAAAGACAAAATCTTTAAAGGCTCTCTTGGGGTAGCATTAATAATTAAAGTATTGGGATGATATCCAGGGACTTTGTGTTGAGCTGTGATTCACACATCCTGATCAGAAAAGGTGATAAAGATGTAGGGGAGTCATCCAAGTGCATGACTGATCTGATCATAAATAGAAAGGAAGGAAGTTGATGTTGGAGAAGAGGCACAGTTGAAGTTATGAAGGAAACAGAGGATAAAAATGGTGAAAAGAATTTGAAAGGTGTAGTAGTTCAAATGACACAGCTCTCATGGAGATCTTGGATAAGTGAAGATGGGAAGTGGTAATATACCAGAGTGAAGTCTGGATATTGAGCTAAATAGAGATTATAACATCAGAGGAGAGAGAGGTGAATGTCACACACCTGCTACAAATGTGACACCAGAGAGGTTGGCGGGCAGTCTATAGGCTCGTCTTCAGCTGAAGTTTTTAGGTGTGGATCACTGGGGCATAGAGAGCTCACATTACCTGGGCAGATTTATAGGGGAAGAGTGCACAAGAAAGCCTGCTGGTGGAAGACCAATCACAACATCTGGCACGGTGCAATGGAGAAGCAGCAGGGACAGCCGGTGTAGGACATGTTTCAGTTCTCCCGACAGAGGAAGGGTCAGGTTACTCATTTTACAGAATCTAAAATAAATATGCAGAGCAGCTGTGTTCTGGATTTAGTGAACATAAGTGCAGAGGCATGGGTGAGAAGCAATACAAATGAAACTCAGTCCCAGAACCACTGTTTTACTTTAGTGTAGCAATTTGATGGTTGGCAACTTCATTTTATTTAAACTTGATTAGTGGAAGACTTTGCCAATCCTGTGGCAACTAATACACTTCTTACCTAATACTGGCAGCAATATGCAGCTACAGATCTGACTTAGAAGTGGAGAGACAAGATGTATGATCTGTTTGGAGGGTGCTGCAGCTGACTGCGGGTTGCCCCATTAGGTCCAACTCAGATTTTTGTGGTTTTCTTCATTCTGCAGTCACTGGTCCACAGAGAAGTTATTAACCCTAATGCTGCTTTAATTAAAGATTTTTGTCTTCCTAAGTCCTTTGGGTTCCTTTTGGCACCAAGATCCTGACTTTATTTCACCAACTGTGTGTTGTGGGCTGACTAATTTGTATTATTTATGATCTAGGGCTATTTCCCAACATGATTTTTTTCTAACTTGAATTCCATAAACTAACACTGGCTTCTGAAACAGCAGCATTCTTTTTAAACTAATGTTAATGCAATTTATGAATTTGATATTACTATCATCCATCAATTGGTTTTTCTTAATCATAAATAAAATATGCTAAGCAAAGCCAAATATCTGCCTAGAAAATTCTATTATAAAAACGAGACACAAAGCTCTGCTATATATGCATTACTCAGATATAGACCAAATAGGCTGAACTGCATAAAATTCACCAACTGAAAAAGTGGGTTCTTATTGCAGAAGGACATATTTTTTTAAAAAATGGGAGAAAATGCAAAAGGCAAGAGTCTCATTTTAAAGTTTAGCTCTCTTTGGTAGTGGTATTTTCAGATTCTAGATAAATGACTATGTATGAAATTCTCCTTCCTTATTCACTAAAAAGTGGCAAAAACACTTGAGCCATGAAATTCATAGAGATTAGGTAGTTTCTCTTGCCTGTATCACTGCTGTCTGTATGATGGGTGTTACTGTCTACAGAGCCATGTCCTGTGCTTACTTCAGAGCAGCTGGAGGGCAATGTGCATGGAATTGTGGTGCAGAACAGGTGAGCTCAGCAGCGTGAGTATGTGAGTGACTGGGCTGACCCAAGATTCATCTGTAAATGTGATTAGATATAAAAGTTACAATAGAGTATTGGCAAATACAAAAAACATGTTTATCTGTGAAGCTTTATCATTATATCTAGGAGATTTTAAAACTTCATTTTTCTAAATGAGATATTTAAAAACACTTAACTGAGTAAATAATTATAATTTGTGAAATTATTATTCTTGATCAAAGGGCATGTTTTCCTTACCCATTAATTCAATCAAGTTCTTAGGATAAGACCTCAGCAAAATAATGAAAATATTAAATATTAGAAAGTAAATAAATTTTAAAAATAGAAGCATTGGAGAACTTTAAGATTTTGACAAATGTATGCACTTCACCATTAATCATAACTTAGGGGAGGGGCAATTACAAATAAGAATTAAAAGAATTTTGATCATGTAGAGTTCTATTGATAGCAAAAGGTGTGGCGGTAACTATGTTCAAGATTTTTGACTTGAGATCAAGTGATCTCTCTACTAGCTGTATAATAAAGGCATATAATGCCAAATTATTCTTATGATATTACACATTATTTATCCTAGTCTCATATAACATTTAGATATATTTTAAAATATTTTCATAATCATGATTTCACAAAATCCATAAATATTTCTAAAATGTTGGTGTGTTCAGCATCATTATTATGCTTAACATGCAAATAAACCAAGGCCCATGACTCAAAACTCATATAACCTTTTGGAAGAAGTTAAATTCAGGATAATTATATGACAAAGTTGAGTAGTACAAAGATTAACCTTCTTGTATCACAACATAATATGCTTTGTTATTCTGCATTGTTCCAACAAGCTGTGCAGTTCATTCTAAATTTAGTCTTTTCAAGTTTCGCTGAAGACCATTTGTATTTTTCTAAGGTATAAATCACTTTTTTACTTCAACATAAAATTATGATTCATATAACTATCTGAAGTTATACCATTTTGGTGGAATCAGTGGATATAAACTGGACCAAACCCTCCAGTATCACTGTAACTAACAACTATCAATGAATTTTTGTAAAATAAACATTGTCTTTAAAAAGCATATCTGGTATTTGAATTCTTTCTAATATCCGTGGAAAGGGAAAAATCATTTCAAAGCCTCTTACAGTGGAAATCTGCCAAAGCTAAAGACAATCTTCGACTGTTGTGTACACTTATGTGTATGCCAGCTCTCTTTCATTTGAAAATGTCCCTTTATCTCCTCATGGGTACCCTTATCCAAATGTTAGCAACTGGCTTTGGGAAGGAGCCTCTGCTCCTAGGTGTTGAGTGGTTGTGTCCTGTAGCAGGCATGCAGAGTCTGCACTGTTTCGTTTCTCTATTACTTACATTTCAGCGTCTCTGGTTAGGTCTCTTCTAAGACTTCCCTTTTTATTTCCTTTCTTTAAAAACTATACACTCCTGTCCTACTTCTTTGACTTTCAGTGGAAAAATGACAACAACCTCTTAAAAATTGGAATATCTCTAGAGTTCCTAAAAGCAAATACGCTGTCAATGAGGACAGAGAAGGCTAGCAAGATAGCTCAGTAGAATAAGCACTTGTCTGGCAAGTGCAAGATCCTGAGTTTAATCCCCGGTACTGAAAAAAAAGGACAGAGCTGAGTTTTTTTGAAGGAAAATACTTTTCACTGTGGGATCTTCTGATGATTTGCACCCAAATTCTTTAAGAGCAAGTCATATACCTTTATTGACAAAGTCACCTTATATATATCAGCATTTGAGAGTCAATCTTCTAGAAGTGTCCCTGAAACATTTTAAAATCATATGATCCTTTTAATTGTGCACTTGGATATATTTTGAAGTGATATTCATGTGTGACTATATTTTAATGTTCAAAAATCCTTGCAGATATTTAACATTAAGATTAAAATTGCTGAAAATATCATATAGATTTACCTTCAGGCTCTCCGTGATCATTATGATGGCGATACAATCATAATTGCATGGATAACTCACAGCACAATATACACAAAGGTGCTATCTGTAGTGATAACCTTGTGTAAGGAGCCATCTATTAGCATTGCTATTTTCTATCAAGTATGTATCAGATATGACAGACACAAGATCACCACTAAGTTTCACCTCCTGGTGGAGTTGATGAAGCTTCTCATTAAACACAGTGGCCCAGCTCTGCCATTTTAAGTAGTCCAACTCTAATAATCAGTCAAAACAACGTCTGCCTATTGGGAATGAATGTCAGATTACTAGATGTGAGCTGTACCCAAGGGTTCTAATGGAGCACCAGCTCCACCTGGTCTTAGATTCCATGGTTTATTTATAGGAATCTTCTATAAATAAGTATAATTCCTTAGTAAGGATCAATTTCATTAACATGTGTGGTGAATTAATTTATGATCTACTTGTAACACCCAGCTAAATTGAATCAGCATAGTTCAGGGTGTGGAAGGGCTACCTAAGTATCAATGCCAACCACAGGAAAGGAGAACTGGAGGGGAAGATGGAGCGTGGTGAAGACGGAGTGCTGTTGGTCTCCTAGAGAAGCTTGCCATTCTGGCTTTCCTGACATCAACTCAGCTGTTCTCATCTGAGGAGCTCATGACTGCACTGTTGCTAAGGAGAGCTATAGTTCTTTTCAGGGGAGCATTGGTCCTTCTTTTGAGTGTCGCTTCCTGGCTCCAGGGCAGATCCCTCAGCCTGCAGGAACAGATCTTTCATTCCACTGGCACAGACTTTTTAGCTTCCACCAGTGACTTTTTAGTATTCCAGTGCATATCCCTGATACAGACTTACGTGAGATATTGTTGTGGACTCTGGGCCTCCAGTTGGAATTGTGCAGGATGCTTCAATTGACACTGTCTTCAGCTGTGCTTGTGCAGGCCATTGCTATGGGATCCAGGCACTCAGCTGGATTCTAGTGTGTGGGCAGATCTCTGCATTCTTTTGCATTTGACTCTTTGGGTGTATCTTGTATTACATTGTTCCCTTGCAAACCCTGACTACAACAACATGTATTTGTACTACTTTCAAGTAGTTTTAAGTGGTTTCAATTAAATTGTAAGCTTCAAAGAAACAGAAATCTGTGGCAACTGAGCAAGTGAATGAGCCCTGGCACAGGACTCTTGCCTTCCCTGGGGAATAGTGTCCTGCGCCAAGAGTGACAGAGCTCAACCAACACAGCAGCCAGGCCACACCAGTGCCATGCTATGTGAAGCGGAGTATGGAGCCCAATACAGGGCTTAGACTCTAGGTAACCTCTTCAGAGTGCTACTGATTATTTCTTCCCTCAGTGGATTTTATTGGGTTTTTCTGCCTGATGTGTATAACACCAGGCTTGGTAATCTATCGCACTTTGAACATAAAGTGGATATTAATTTTGCTTTTCCAAAGCCAGTAAAAGGGCTATCGCAGGTATAGAAGGAAGGTGAAGGCTTAGTGGGGCTGAGAGAGCTGGAATGACTATAATTGAAAATGTGTCCTAAGTAGGCAGAGAAAGAATGATTTCAGCCATATGAAATGCAATATGATTTCTATGTGCAGCCTGGGGCAGTGAACTAGCATGCATTTAAATTAAAAACCTGCAATACGCTTATAGTTATCCTGCATCTTAAATCGGTCATGTTGGATTGATATTTATTTTTCTAATTTAAATGTGTCACAGATGTTATGTGAACTGTACATTAAGTAAGGAACTATTATTTTAAAAAAGAACAAGACAGACGTTTTATTAGAGTTACAAAAATAGCAAACTCCTTTTGATTGCTGCTTCAAATGCCATTATCTATTTTCTGAGCCAGTGAGCACACTCTAAAATATAATATTCTCCTAGGAATAGTGTAGGAAGTTGTAGTTAATTTTCCCTGTGATTTCAATAGCAACAAAAAAATGGGGCAAAAGGTATCTGTAGTGAGATGAAATAAATGTGTATCTGACAACCTATGAGGTATCTACTGTGTATATATATATATACAGAGAACACAGTAGGAAGAAATATAAACTTCCCTTTTAACTGATAAATTATAAAGTACAAACTAATGTTTTGAATTGATAAGCTGTTTTAATGATATAAATTACATAATGTACATGCAAACTTTTCTGTACTTAAAGTGGATTTATAAATAGGTAACACATTTACCACACATCTAAATTCCTATTACAAAATGTATTCCCATCTCCATTCATGGCAATTTTCATGCTAATTAGCTTTTGCATTTCCTCAATATGCATAATTTAGCATAAATATTTGGCTATATGTCTAGGCTATATGTGGAAATGTTTTTAAAGCTGAGAACAGTTTTCAGAGTGTAGTGTTGAAGAAAGAAAAACTAGTCTCTGCAAAAAATGCCATTTCTGTAATAAAACACTATT
Organism: Octodon degus; assembly: GCF_000260255.1. Classification (NCBI taxonomy): domain Eukaryota; kingdom Metazoa; phylum Chordata; class Mammalia; order Rodentia; family Octodontidae; genus Octodon; species Octodon degus. Next base: position 703,895 of record NW_004524696.1, on the reverse strand, counting down.
CCATAAATAATATTTTTCCAATAGATTGTTGGCTGCAGTTGTTTGAGGATTACAGATAATGTTTATTAACAACTCTGAGATATCGTTTACAAAAAACCTAGAAAATTCTCTATATATGTTTCCTTTTGTAACACCATATGATGAGAATTCCTCTGTACTTTGGACCCTTTGTGCAGATATAAAATTAAATGCAAAAATTGAGAACTTCATATACCTTTCTTTTAAAAAAGACATATTTAGACCCTAAAATTACTGAAAAAAATGTTCAGGAACAAATGTTTGGCAAAAAGTGTGCTTGCGCAGAGCGTGGCATCAAGGAGGAACCTTTGTCTGATGCAGACCTGCTTGCTGGCTGTTTGCTGTTCAAAGCAGCTCCCCAACTCTGAAGAGCTCACACTCACTCCTGACAGGGAAGAAGACTGTTTTTGGTTACCCCAGAGGAACCTGAAATTTGGCAAAGCAGATGCATAGATAAATGAATCATCTTGTGTAGAACTAACTGTTCTGTAAGATTTTCTTACTCCCTCATTGTCCTGTGGCGTAGAGAAGGACTTGTGCAGTGTAATGGATTCTCACTAGGGCAGATCTGAGACTCGGACAGTCACAAGCACTCCAGCTGCTGCTGGTGGTTTGTTTAACAGCAAATACCTTTGTTATTATAATAGAGCCTTAAGTCACAAGGCAGTGCTAAAAGATGATAATTTGTCATTATGTAGTCAGTTTTTAATGTTTTATATTTTACATAGTCTTATTTTATTTTATTTTAATTCTACATAACTTTTATGAAAGTTCACCTTCAGTTCTCAGGCTTTTGGAAAATATTATTATAAAGAGTTAGATAAAGAGAGATTCCAGTATTTTCTCAGCCATAAAAATAGGTGTCAGGGGCTGGCCAGACAGCTCAGTAGACTAAAGCATCTGCTTAGGCAGGCACAGGGACTGGGGTGTGAGCCCATGGGGCTTGCTGAGACAGCAACTGAGACTGGGCATAGTGGTGTGTGCCTGTAATCCCAGCACATGGGAGGCTGAAAACAGGAGGATCACTACAAGTCTGATCTGTGTAGTGAGACCCTGTAGATCTGGTACTAAATACATAAAAAATAGATATTAGACTAGAGAAGAAAACTAGTAATTTTTTGGTGTGGGATGCAGTGTTAGGCATGTTCTACATATTGCATCTTTACATCTTACACTAACCCTTCAAAGTGACACATTTATCTTTATTTTTACACAGTGGGATATAGAAGTGTTAAGTAGCAGACTTAATAGAAGGAACCACTTAGAGCTAGTGAGTATAAAAGTTGGAGCTTCAATTAAAATTCTTTTACCTGACATCTTTTTAATAATTATCATTCCATCTAATGTACCTGCTTCAGAGGTATTTGATTCATTTTAAAGACCGTTCTATAAGCTTTTTTCTGTTTTTATATATTTCTAAGAATTGAGCTCTCAGATTTCAAATTTGGATTAAGAGATGCTGTCTATATATTTAAGCAAGAATCAGTGGCAAACTCTAAGTTATAATTATTGCATCGTTCTGTTTTGGTGGTTTCTGTTGTTGTGTATATGTGCATTTATTTGGGTATTGGAAGCATTTTTGATAGCACGTTTGAATGTAATTGTGAAGTGTACTACAACCATCTGTATTTCTGAGGGACAAGTTATTCTATAACCTGACTCAGAACCATGTAAATTTATAATAAAATCTCTAAGAATCAAAACATATTTTGTTTGAAATAAGAATGTGTGCTAGATTATTCCCTTCCACATACCTTATATCCCTATTTACAATATTACTACTTCTTGCATTTATGTACTTGTTCAAGTAACCTGTTCTAGTATCAGCATTTAGTTAGATGGCTTCTTCAGTACAGAGGGTCAAGCCAGCTGGAGGCAGAACTCATCTAATTTTGACACCAGCTACTGAAAACAGCCACATTATTTGATCCACATGTATAAGTGAGGTGATTGTACAGCAGTTTGAGTATGGAACCTTTTCTGGTGAGCTTGCTGCCTAATAAATGAGGCAGTGCATGAGAAAGATAATATTTATTTACTCTACTATGCAATGCAGAGAGATCCTCACAAGACTTAACTTTTCTTAAGTCAGGTAAAGAAATGTTGTCTAATTCTAGATACAATTCCAGGATGATTCTGTCAAGCAAATTATTACTTTATAGTCAGCAACTAAAACCATGTGAAGCCTGCACCTGAGGAACTAAGAAAACATGACATAGAAAAATCAATATTCTTTCTTGCAATGCAGCTGATCAAAAGCAAAGTATTGAATTACTTGATAAATGTTTCGTGGAACTTTTGGACATATTTATTTAATGAATAATTACCCAATGACTTGATACAACTTACTTAATTCTGATTTTAAGACACTGGTAGAGTATATGTCTTAATTTTTGGAAGATAAATTTGTGGGCAATGGGAAATTTACTTCAAATCAGTATTTCTAGTTAGTTTACAGTGGAAATAAAATACTCTAGGGTGACAGAATTCTTTAGAAAAACAAAGTACTTGGGATCTTAAGTAAAGCTGTGATCATTGTGCACTGAGCTACAAAATTCTCTGAGTGTTACTTTCCAGATATATTAACTTTGTGTGGTACAGTATGATAATTGTAGGAAGGGTTTCTCTCAAAGCCTAAAGTGTAGGTTAACCTCTTCACAAAAAAGAAACTAATTGTTCAAAATTGCTAAAGACAACCTTCATAACGCTTTGCATGTTGACGAAGGCAGAGAACAAATGTATATTCCTTTCTTATAAATATGCTATGGTTTTAAGTAATGATAATTGGTGATTGTAGTTTTCCTTTTAGTTTTGAAATTTCTTTCAAAAACATGCAAAAAAGAATAAACTAGATACTGAATTTAACTCAATGGGTGGAAAGTTACTTCAAAAACCAGATCTCTTTAGTAATATGATCTGGAAAAAAATTCTATTAATTTCAAGAGATTTTTATACATTTCAAGAGCTATATACAATTATTGTTCTGTTCTAGTCACACATCACAGAGGAGATATTGGTCCCTCCTGATCCTCAGTAACACATGCTGAATGAGATGCATAAGTATTCTGTGGTTGTAACTCTCTCACTAATACTCCCATACATCCAGCACCAGGGCTTCCATTTGTGCTGTCAGTGGAGACTCTGAAAGAACCCCAGACTTGGTTCCTATCTGGCAGTAATAGAGTCCTCCTTTGCCCTTAAGTTGTCAGCAGCAGCAGAGGCTGCAGGGAGACATCAGCAAGACTCCAACTTCCTCACTTCAGTATATGCTGGGGCATTTTGGAAAAGGGTTTGAACCCCGCTCCAACCATTAACAATTCTTTCCACTAAGCCCAAACTGGGGTTGATGCTTCTAGCATATAAACCTGTGCGGAAACAAATAATATCCAAACCACAGCAGTCATCATGGTAGAACTGGTTGTAAAATTAAAATATATATAACTAAATTGGAAGTTACTAAATACTTTTTTGCATAATTGTATAAGCAAAAAATGGGATGACAATGGGACACTGCATTTTCTTCTGTTGTATCTTTCTACTTGAATATTATTATTTTAAATTTTAAACTTTTTATTTTAAAGACAATAAAAATTAAAAGATACAGAATGTCAAAACAAGATGATAGGAAGTTGTCAATGGATATTATATTGCATATTGTTATCTTTGAAGTAGTAGCTCAGATTACCAGATAGAGACACATAAGACTGACCAAACAATATAGACACTAACTGCTCTTTTCAATGAGCTAACAGAAATTAGTAGTGCAATTATCTTAGTTACTTGTGTGTGTGTGTGTGTGTGTGTGTGTGTGTGTGTAAGTAGTCATATATATTCCTACCTTCTTTTCTCCTTTCCTTCATTCTAGTTTTTCCCTTTAGGGACGTTTTTTTTCACTTTCACAATGTCTATTGAACCTTCTGAATTTTAATTTCTTTGCTTCAGGGCATCATGTTTATGTAGTGCAATTTTTATAGAAACTATGCACAATAAATGCAGCTTAGAACTGACTGTAGCAAGTGTGCGTTGCTCTATAGGGTGTGCCACACAGGAATGGATTGGGCCCTGTCATGCACTGCTGCACTGCTGCAGGGGACCCTGCGATGTACCGATGTGCTCATCGCGGGACAGGTCCCCACTCCAGCATGCTTCACTTTGAAGGATGTGGCTCTGAGGAGGTGGTTTTTTTATGCTTTTCCATCACAACAGCTCACTGTGCACTGCATTTTATGTCGCATACGCAGTTTGGCTTACTAACAATGCTATAGACTTTTGGCTAATTACTTAACTTTTCTAAGAGTGTCTTAATATGCAACTTGAGCATCACAAAGTTCTTTTAAGTAGATTTCTGTGAGGTTTTCACTGCTTTATCTTTTCTGTATCCTTTCCTTCATTCCTTGGTTTTCTTTTAGTCATTCTCTCCTCATTTCCTTTTACAAATATTAAATTTTGATGTGTCTATGTTGGAAAGTGTTTCAAGTCTGCTGTCAGAACTATCCAAATAAGATCCATAACCTCAGGGATTTTGCTTAGTTGGAAAATGGCTCGTATAACATTGGAGCCGCATTAACTTTTTTTTTTAAGTTCACTACTCTTCAGCTGGGCCTCCTGCACTGGTACTCAGCATTTAACTCTCAAGCATTATCAATATATGAATGAATAAACACTAGAAAGTCACCCACTAAATAGTACTTACTTCTGAAGGAGTATTTGGAGACCTAGGATGTGAGGGAGTTTGTCATTTGTATTTTTAGTTTCATTGCCTAACTTTGTCAAAATGTGCATGCCTTTCTAATTAAAGTGCTATTAATACAGTAAAGCATATGCGATAGACCAAAAGTTGAACACAGTTTATCAGTCTGGATCTTTTCTCCTCATCCTCCTTCCTTTTCTGGTTTTCTGCTGTAACATCAGGTGAGGTAGCCCTCTGCCAAATGACTTTGCAGATGTACTTTTCTGTGTCCTTTAGGATGCATGGTGAGACTTCTCATGCAGCTCTATCCAAGTGGGCTAGGGCACTGAGAGAGGCATCTCTTCCCTTCCCTAGGACCTGCAAACCTAATGGCAGGGGAGATTTCAGGTCTTTGCCACCTTAGTTCAGCTCCCCTGTATTGTGTACCATTGCAGTGTTTACAGGACCAGGTCTAGAAGATGGCTAGCTGTGGTGCTGGCTTAGGACACTGTGTTGATTTGATATCTACAGACAAAAATGAAAAGCATCAACAGTTTTGCTTTCAGATAGTATTCCCATTTTTGTATTAACATCTTTTGAATGTTAGTAATTTTCTTCTGTTTTGATCCTGTCTCTAAGATTCTGTCTCTGTCAATGTCTGTTACTGTCATTTATCTCCCCCATCACACACACTTAATTTTTATCTGTTTCTCCTACCCACTGCCTAATGCTCATAATGCTTGGAGCTTCCTAAAACTAGTCTCTTTTTCTCCCTCATCCATGTGTGCCTAGAGAAAAAAAAAATGAAAATGAAGTTTTTGTAAACAAGGAGGGGGAGAGAGGTTGAAGGGAGGAGGGATTTGGGGGTAAAACTCAAGAAATATCATGTATAGGTACAAATTTCCACTAATGAATGTGATAATCATGTCTATCTAAAATATATCAATAAAATTAATAATGAAAAATATTTTCAAGAGACCAATGTGGAATCTGGTCTCTTGAAAGAGGGCCTGAAAGGGGAACTGCAGCTCACTCTCAGGCTGAAGAGAGGGGCCATTTACCTCGCTCGGGCTCATTTACCATCTTCTTTCACCATCTGAGGGGTAAACAGATAATGAGAATTCAGGGAATGAAATTACTGAGAAGAAATGGGCCACGTCCCTTCCTCTGCTTATTTTCCAGGTCTCAAACCAGAGGGGTAAGTCGGTATGTGTGTTGCATGATCCAGCCAAGTGATCTGGAGTAGTGGACCGGATGAGGGTTGGCAACATGCATGAAAGCAGAGCAGCATAGCAGGCTTTCTCCTCAGAGGCTACCAGGGCTCTGTGGCAGAGTCAGCAAATTGGTGGAAAATTGCAGTCCTCTACAAATGTCTTTACATTTTCAAACTGGTTGAAAACTTCCTTATTATACCTACTTCTTGATGAATCTCATTCCAAGAATTCATCTTCTGGTAAGCATTTTTTATTATAAGTGGTCTTGCATTAGTCAGCCAACATTTATTAAATAGTCAAAGGGCTTAAGGACAAGACTTTTTCTCCCTCTTTTCAACTTGGAACATCTTAAATAATGCACTGTGGTTTGTGGTTCTGTATTAAAAGAGAGGAGAAAAGCTATCAGTCTCAAGACCTTATGGTCTGCTCCAGAATCCCAAGGGCTCCCCACCAGGCCCTGCTTCCTAATGGTGCTACCTTGAGGATTGATTTTGCCCTGGGTATTAGGAAACACCTTGTATTCTACTATTTAATCCATAAGGAAAGGTTTTTATGGGGGAATCTAGAAGCACACCTACACTTATCCTTTGGCATAAAGGTTGAGAAGCACAGGACCCATCTCCTGGAGCAGAAAGAGGGAAATTCAGTGGCATACAAGAGGTAGGAAGTAAGGCAAAGCTAAATGCTTGGCCTGAGTTATTAATCATGTGAACAAGAAAAGTGATTTTTGTTATTTAGTAATCATATACAAAATAAAACATTTTGAATAATTATCCTTAAGTTGGAAATTTATTGCAGTCAATCTCCCAATATTTTATGATCAAGTAAATGAAAGACCTACTAGAAAAACTGTGATCATATAACACAGGCAGTTGCTTTGCATCTGGAATGAAAAATTCATCAAACACTTTGTTCCTAAGCAGAAAGTTACCTCAGATGCCATTGACCCAGATGATCTTTTGTAAAGAATATATACAAAAAAAAATATGACTTTCAATAGTGTTTATATAAGGTCATATGGGTAGGTTCAGAAAACTGCATGATTAAAAAATTGAATTCAAAAATATTAAAGCTGATGCTGACTTCATTTATTCATCCCATCACTGGCCATTAGATAATGAAGGAAGAGCTCCTATCAACAAAGAGGTATTTTGCTGAAGTCTGTAGGAGTAGCAGTGCCTCTATCAGCAACTTCCTGAACATCCCCACAGACTCCGTGTCTTCCACTGTTTTTCATTTTTTAGAGTGTTGGCTCTGGTGCTAATAAGTTAACCTTTACTTGCTTTTGCCACACTTTTGGCTGGTTACTTTATTACATTTGTTATATTAGTCTCAGACTTTTAAGGAGGATCACACCATGTTAGACACAGCGATGGACTCTTAGATCTGTCTTTTGCTATTTTTCTACTTTAATCTAAGTCTTAATAGTTAAGTTATGTAAATAGATGGTCTAAAATACATAATATATCAGTATTTCAGTTCAAGCAGCCACTTAACCACACACGGAATATATTTTTCTTAAATAATGTTTTTAGACTACAAAAGGTAGATTAGTTCCATTATTTAGTTTTTAAAATCCATATACAACACACACTCAGCTGTAGTTTTAACACTTTTATTTTAATTTTATTTGGAATTATAAAAGAGCTAGCCAGTTATAAGACTAGGACTATTGTCATTTTATCTGTTAATCCTATAAAATTCTTATGTTTGACTTAACATCTGAACAAGAAAGTTACATTGAATATCAAGTAAAAGTCAAATGTTTGCTTAATTTAGATTCACATTACCAAACTGCCTTTTCCATATCCTTGTGTACTGTATTTTTTGTCTTAACATCAAAAAATGCTTTAAAATGTCCTAAGACTACATTTTTTAACCTTGCCAGTAAGAAGTTATCATTATCTTAATTATTTTTTTTGACAGTAAAGCTGTATTATATTGGTGCTTGGATAGAGGTTGGGCTCTAAAAAGAACTGGTGCAGCTTTGCCCTGCTAGGTGCCTAATGGGCCTTCAACAGAGTTACATTAATTACTGAGTGTTATAAGCCAGTTGTATTCCCCAAAGAACACGTGTTCGTATTCTAAAATTCAGTGTGCTAGTATGTGATTTTGTTCAGAAATAGTTGTTGGGAGCCCTGGAACCTAGGAAATTGATCAATTGTGTGTAGGTAGGACTAAGCCTCAGTGCCTAAAGCAAATAAGCTACCTCAGTCCTGAGATAAACATCCTGTCTGGTTAAGGCCAGCTGTTATGTCATATGTAACTAACTTTGCAAAAGTACAAATACATGGTTTTGTTGTGTGTTGTGCTTGTCTTGCCTATCAGGCAGACCAGTGACCACCTAGCCCAGCTTTTGTCTGCTTGTCTATCTTTAGTCATTCCTGCCTCCATGTCTCCCCAGGTAGAACCAATCTGACTGAGAACAACAGGTCCCTACAAACAGTGTTGTTGCAGATATATTAAAGTATGGTCAGATGGACTGAACTTAGATGAAAATGGGCCTATGGAGGCAGGGAGCCATGGAGAAGGTCGTGAGATGATGAGCTGGGATGACACCTGTGACCGCTGAGGGAGGTTAAAGCTGTGGGAGCAACTGGACGTCCCAGGAAAGATCCTTTTTCAGAGCCTGAAGAGAAAGTGTGCCTGGGCTCACCTTGATTTGGGATTTCTGACTTTCAGAACTTCTGTGAGGCAATAAGCATCTGTTTGTATAAGCAAACTCATTTGTGGTATTAGAAAAAAAATAAATCCAGTAATACTGAAAATGTGATCAAGGTTTTCATTTAGCCTCAGCTATCTTAAGTATCATTTTCATAATAAAATTATGTCAAACGTAATACTGTAACAGAATTCCATTTGTTGGCCTTACCTGATCTTTTAATTCTTGCCACCAAAGTCACTCCCATGCATTGGACAGAACTGTTAATTTTTGTCTACAGAGAACCAATGTTAAGTTATGCATTTTAAAAAGAGAAGAAATGAATATAATTTTGGATGAATCAGTGTACAGTCTTGGTACTTTCTGTCGTGGCATTACTTTTGTACTTAGCACTCGCTAGAGTGTCTAACATGCACTGAACGTTGCAAATCAGCTTCCCTTTTTCTGGTTCATCGTCAATTTTTGTGACTCACGAAAATTACATTAATTTGGGGGATACAGTTAACTATATATCTATATCTATTTGCATGTATTTTTGATAATTGTCTAATAAATTCCTTGGAAAAATTTTAAGACTGCTGTTGTTTTAGAGTACTATATATATATTTACATTAATCCTTTATCAGATATACTTTACAATTACTATCTATGAAAAGCTGTACCTTTACTTTGTCTATTATTTGCTTTGTTATGCCAAAGATTTTTAGTTTGATTGAATCCCTGTTGTTTATTTTGACTTTCTCACCTGAGTTCATGGAATGATACAAAATACCATGGAGCTCTTACCCTATGTCTTCTAGATGTTTACAGTATCAGATATTGTGTTTAGGTCTTTAATCAATTTGAGCTGAGTTTTGTACCAGTATGACGTAAGAGTCTACTTTCATTTCTTCATCCAAGAAGTGTGTATTCATCTCAGATACCCATTGTTTGATTGGGTCCTTGATTATTGGAGGCCTGATGTGTTTTAATTCTCTATATGATCTAGATAAAAGTTCTTTGAGAGACTGTTGGCTATTTTTTTCCCAATTTATGGGTTTACTTTTTGATGTGCAAAAACCTTTCCAATAAGATGAGATTCTAGTTACTGATTCTTTGAAGTATATTCCAAAAGGCAAGTGGCAAATAAATATTTGAAAAAATGTTCAACATCACTGGTCATTAGAGCAATGCAAATTAAAATAATACTGAGATTCCAACTCCGAAAGGAATTGCTATCTTCAAGAAATCAAACAATAACAAATACTGGTATGGCAGTGGGGGAAAAGAACCCTTCTCCATTGATACTGGAGGGTAATTAGGTATAACCATTGTGGAAATCAGTGTGGAGATTGCTCAAAAAACTCGAATTAGAGGTCCTTTTGATTCAACTATTTCACTTCTGGATATTTTTCTAGAAGAAGTGAAAAGATGACATCACAGCTATATAAGTGCACCCATATTTATAGCAGTGCAACTTGTATTAGGTAAATCTTGGAAACAACCCAAATGACCAGAAACTGAGAAATAGATTGAGAAAAAAGATGTAATATTTTTATACAATGGAATACTACTTAGATATAAAAAAGATAAACTCAAGGCTTTTATAGGTAAATAGATGCAATTAGAGACCATGATCATAAGTGAAATAAATCAGACCCACATGTCTAAACATTGTGTTGTCTCCCTATTGTAAGAAACTGAAAAAGTAAATACAATCCTAAAGGTACAATGGATTTTGTAAAAGTGAAACAAAAGGAACAAAGGAACTACTGAAAAGGGAAAGAACAACTGGGATCAGGGAAAGGAGAAAACAATGAAAGAAGAAAG
>NW_004524696.1:685983-693423 GCF_000260255.1 Octodon degus | reverse complement strand
TATATATATATATTTTTTTTTTATATTTGCACTACTAATTTCTATTGGTTTTATGAAAGGAACAATTAAGGCTTATTTTTATTTATCAATCTTGCATGTCTATATCTGTACATCTGAGCAACTTCTTTGAAAATAACAATATGTAATATAACAGCCATTGTTGTTTTCTTATCATTTTGTTTTAAAATTATGTACCATTTTTAATTTTTCTAATTTTTTTATTCTGCTTAAAATAACACAGAGTCTATTTTTATTCTTCTGCATGTTGTCAGCTACTTTTCCAGTGCCATTTATTGAAGATCATATACTTTCCTTGTTACTCATCCACGGAAACATTTTCAAAAATTAGCTAACCATAATGTGATATTTTATTTCTGGGCTATTTTCTTTATCCGTATGTCTTTTTGTCTGCCAGTACTAAGAAATTTTGGTGCCTGTAGTTCTACAGCATATTTTATAGTCAATAAATATAATGTCCAACTGTTCTACTTTTTTTTTTTTTTTTTTTGCCGTACTGGGGATTGAACTCAAGACTCTGTGCTTGCCAGGCAATGATGTCCAAATTTGTTCCTTTGTGGTTCCATATCAATTTAATTCAATTTATTTATTTATTTATTTTTTAATGGCTGGATCAGCCAGCACTGGGGCAGGGGTGGTATGGTATGTGGTGCTGGGGATCGAACCGCGGTTCCTGCACTTTGCATAAGCTTGCCTAAGCAGGTGGTTTAGACTGCTGAGCTATTTCGCTGGCCCCATCTATATGAATTTTAGAATTTTGTTAACTTCTGTAAAAATTGCCATTGCATTTTGATTGGGGAATCACATTAAATCTGAAGGTTCTTTTGAGTTATATAGACATTTTAACAGACCAATTCTTCCAAAGCATAGTATAACATTGGATCTATTGGTGTTTTTCTTAATTTCTTTTATAATTGTTTATAATTTTTAGTACATAGGCCTTCTGCTTCCTTTGTTAAATTTATTCATGAGTATTAAGTTGATACTATTTTTGTAGTTATCATAAATGAGATTGTCTTACTGATTTTCCTTTTGGCTAACTCAATGTTATTGGCTAACTCAACTTATTTTTGCATGATGATTTTATATTCTGTTAATTTATTGAATTTTTCTGATTCATTCAAAAGTGTTTTGTCCAACTGTTTAAAACTTGCTGTATATAAGATCATATTTATTTCTCTTGCCTATTTTCTCTGAGACTCCCTACATTATGTTGAATACAAGTGTGTAGAATAGGTATTCTTTTATTCCTGCTCTTAAAGAAAATGCTTTCAGTTTTCAGCAAGTATGATGTTACTTGTGAGTTTGTCATATATGATCTTTCTGTGGCAAAGTACATTCCGTTTATACTGAATTTGACAAGAGATATTGTCTCAGTTACTTTTCTCTGCTTACTTGGACAAAATATCTGACACCCCAAAATGAGGAAGTGAATGTTTATTTAGTTCAGTTTGTGAAAGTTGCAGTCCATAATCAACTGGCTCCAAGGCAGAGTGGCACATGACAGGGCAGCAGTTCATAGCAACAGAAACCAAGACAGCAGGAGCAAAAAGGGAGGAGCAGTGGCAGAGAGCAAGCCCCTGTCCCTCCCTTATATTGTATCCAGGCTGTCTGTCTCAGGGCAGGTATAGCATTCACACCCATAATCCTAGCATCAGATCATGAATTAATCACAAACTCTAGAAGCCTGCCCCATCACTGCATGAGGCTTTCGGGGACAACTAGACACAAACCATAAAGATATTTTATAATAAAATAATGTTGAATTTTGTTAAATATCTTTTCTATGCTATTACAGTGGCCATATTAATAATGGCATTTGATTTGTTATTGTGGTGCATCACATTTATGTTTGTCTTTGTACCCCATTTAATCATAGTGAAAAAATATTTTGATGTGCTAGTGAGTTCAGTTTATCAATAGTTTATTGAAGACTTATAGATCTATATTCATCAGGAATATTTGCATATATTCTTTTCATGTGTGTTCTTATCTGGCCTTGGTATCAGGGTAATGCTGGCCAATTAAAATAAGTTTAGAAGCATTTCTTCTTCAATTTTCTTCAAGAAGTTGTGAAATGTTTATATTAACTCATTAAATGTTTTATGGGATTCAGTAATGAAGCATCATCTCCTGAGTTTTCCTTATTTGAGGGGAGCTCTATTTCTAATTTACTCTCCTTGTTATTGGTTTGTTTACATTTTCTATTTATTTGTGATTCAATCATCATACATTATATGTATTTTAGAATTTTTACTTTTCTTCTGAGTTATCCAACTGGTCATGTAATTGTTCAATCGACGGATGTGTTATTTTCTATTTTATTTCTATATTCTCAATTGTAATGTCTCCTCTTTCCTTTTTAATTTTATACCTTTATTATTTTCTTTATTATTTCTTCTTTTGTATTTTTTTTCTTTTGATACAGGATCAGGCTATGTAGTTTGGGTTCGTAGTGATCCTACTGTCTCAGCCTCGAGACCTTGCCTTACCAAACAGGTACTTTAGACTACTATCTCCCCAGTCCCCTTCTGATTTCTTAAGATACATCTTTAGGTTATTTATTTGAAATGTCTCTTTTCTACATTAATATTATATTATTATAATTACTCCCTTTCTCTCATAGAATCTATTTTTCATAGAATAGATCACATAAGATTTCATATACTATATTCTTATTTTCATTTGTCTCAAGATAGTATAACTTAACTCTTAATTTTTTCTCTTCATGCGTGAGATTTTTAGGAACATGTTTTGCTTTTTAAAATTATCTCAATGTACTCATTAATTTTCTGAAGTTAGTCCTGTTATTGATTTCCAGTTTCATAACATTTTAACATTGTGATTGAAAAAATGCATGACATGATATCATCTTAAATCTGTTTAGATTGGTTTTATGGCATAACATATCTACCTATAGAATGTTCCATAAGTGATCAAGAATACCATGTACAGTATCCTTCCTTTATTGGATGGTTAGTTCTGTCTGTGTATGTCAGGCCAATTTCTTCTAAAGTATATGTAATGTTTTATTGTTGACTTTGTGTCATGTGATCTACTTGATTCAAGATTTATTTTTGACTAACATAATTTATTTGAAGATCTCAGGACTTCATTTCTTACCAAGAAATTGTTTTCTTTTGTCTTATTTTATTCATTTATAATTCTCTCTACACAAGATATTCCCCTATCTTGTCACATTCAATTATTATTGTCTCATTTTGTACCTATCTATCTTGCAATCCTTTAAATTAAAGACTGTCGCAATCACAGTACCAAACATGAGTTGGGTACGCATACATGTTCAGTGAGGTGAAGTTAGAAATATCAGGAGATTATAAAAACAATGCATATATCCAGATATCTGCCTACATAAAGAAAGGTATGAACTTCTGGAGGGTCAGTGGTGAAGAAACTGGAATTATAAAAACTGTAAGAAAATAAAAATTAAAATATGCTGCCTTTATTTTCCTTAGGCCAGGCTGTCTTATTAAGCATTTCTCTTGTCAGCCAAAAATTATGTGACTATTTGCTGGTATCTGTAGAGTAGATTTTAGATATTCTAAACACTGTTGCCTGCCATCTGGTTTTAGCTTGGTAAAGAAGAATCAGCAATCTAATACTCCCTTAACTAGATTATGAACATTTAAAAATCATTCTGCTTAGTCTTTGCTTCCAATTCATTCCTTTAGGCAATTAGACAAATTATGTGCCGTTGCACAAAAGTATTCTCTAGACCAAAAGGGCTTTTTGATGTCTTGGAGTCCTAGGGTAATTTCAGAATAATTTCTCTATGGGGAAGGGTGGAGGAGGCAGAAAATATAAGTTTTGTCCATATTTGCACAGGAGGTAATGTTTATAGCTGTTCTCATACATAAAAAATTTGAGGATGCTTTGGGTAATAATTTTATTATATATTTTTTAAAATTTGGTACTTGGATTCATAACTGAGTAGTAAATTACAATAAATAAAAAAACACTTATTTCTATCATTTTTTGTCCCGGGGAAAAGGTGGCCTAGTGGTTAAGGTGATGGACCGCTATTATTTTTTGCCCCATGTGAATTTTAAATTTACAGCAGCTTCCACTTGAAAAATCTCTATGAGGTTTAAAAGACTCCACCCCATGTGAGTTTATAGTCATGGCTGGAAAAAATGGGAATACTGAATGGTTTATACAGCATTAACTTAGAAAATAACGCTCTACTCATAAACTGTAAGCAGCCACTGACCACTGACATCTGGTGATCAGCTAAAACCAGGCACTTGCTATTTTTCTTTCGTTCCTCCAGGACAACTGATCACTGTTATAAATGTGTGTGTCTTCCAAATTAGATGTTGAAGCATAACCCTTAATGTGAATGTAATATGACATGAGGCATTTGGAAGGCGATTAATGGGACTACTGCTCTTTTCAAGGAGATCCCAGGGGTTGTCTTACTCTTTGTAACACGTGCAGACACACCTAGCATTGCTACCTGTGAGGAATGTGCCCTCGTTAGCCACTAATTTACTGATGCCTTGACCTTGGAGTTCCCAACCACCAGAACTGTTAGAAGTAAACAGTAGTCATTCATAAGCCATTAAATCTATGGTATTTTGAGCAGATGGAACATACTAAAATCTTCACTCTTCCTTTCACCAGTCCCACCACTGAAGACCTTCTAGATTTTAATTGAGTTTGACATGAGAGAGGTTATAGAAGACTTAAAAGAGGTGGAAGAGAAAAGAGGTCAGAGTATTCATTTGGCTTACTCTTCTCTTGCTATAGCTACAGCCCACTTTGGATTATGGTTATAACTCTCTGGGTTCTGCAGAAATGGTAAATTATTGCTATTCCTGGAACTTGAACATAATTCTTGGTACCTTAAACTCTTAAATCTTAAAGAAAGTAAAATATATGATGTGTTCCTTAATTAAGCACATACGTGACAATTGTTCTTTCTGGTTCTATGAACGATGTACTATGTACTATCTGATAGGGAAAACCTAGAAATTTGACTTCAAAGTAGGATTGGACAATTATATTGCTTATATATAATGAACTCACACAATAACATCAAGTGTACTCAAGTTCATCCAAATGGTGACACAGGATTGAAGGAGAAACCTTATACACTTACAGGCCATAATTTATAGTCATTCTGCATATATATTAATTACTCATTGCTACATAACAAATAACTCTAAAACCAAGTAGCTTAGTTACCAAAGCTAAACTATCTCACAATTCGTGTGGGTCAGGAATATTTTACTTCTTCAGTGACTTTCACTGAAAGCCTTATTGAGGGTACTCATAGGAACAACTTAGGCAACGATTTAATCTGAGAACTATTTTGTAAGGATCACAGTGCTGCAAAACCAGACTCCAGCCCATGTAGAACTCTGTGCTAAGGTTCAGATACCCACCGTGAAAACTGGGCCTTGAGATCTGTCAGAAATAAGAGAGGAGCCAGACGATGTATAAAGCTTAGGCCTCAAAGACTTCTTGTTCTCTTACCACCATTCTTTTGCACAAAATTCTTAAATTAATGCCTGTCTCCAGGGAGCTGCTTCCTCAGGGATGCTATGTCTCAGGACCTGGTCTCCATGCCTCTTGAACTATAAGGTGGTTAAATTCAATCTTACATGTTTTTCTTGCACACATTCTGTTACTCTCCAACAACACTAAAAGCTTGCTCTTCTTTGACTGTGTGCTTGCTCTCTCTTATTTTCCTCTCTGCAGCTCCTCAGCCATCTGCTGCCGCCTTTCTCATACAACTCCCTTCTCCTCCCACGTAGCAGATGACACCTCCTTTTCCTTCAAATCTAAGTTTAAAGGTAATTTCCTCAAGGTTGCCTTTGTGAAATTTAGGGCAACTTTTGAATGAATAATTAAATGGACAACCGAATGAAGTCAATAAATAAGGAATAAATATGCTCATAGATGGAAATGTTCAATGAATAAATGAGCATATGAGTGTCAAGCAAAAGTGATAGAATTATATTAGAAATATAGGCTTAATAGATTTTATCATTTGGAAAATAAAAGCTGAGACTGACTAAGAGCTTTATGTAAAGTGAAAGAAGCAATAGGCTGAAGATGAAACCAACCCAGTGAAATGCCATTACATAAACAGTGGAAAAAATGAAGACACATGGAGAAAAATGGTCAGACAGGTAAGAGACATTGATTAGATAAGAACAGCTCAAGAAAAAAAAGAGAAGTACATGTTAAGAACTTCATAATGTTAATATTTCAGAGAAGTTCACTGCTTCTAGGAATAAATTTTTTTGAAATTCATTTATTTTCAAAAATTTGTATTGCTTTAAAATAAAAGTTGCATATATCTAAGATGTGCAGTACAAAGTTTTGATCTACATGTACATCAGAAAATGACTACTGTAGGAAGTAAAGTAATATATCTATCACCTCATACATTTCATTTCCTTTTTCAATAGCAAGTTGAAGTGTGCATTATAAGTAAATTTGTAATATTTATACAGTGTTAACCATAATGATTATAGTTTTATTTGCTCTCTGGACACATTCATATTACATAACTACATCTTTGAGTAACATCTTCCACTCCCTAAGCTCCCATTTCTTGGAAACTATCATTTTTTTTTCTCTACTTCTATGTGTTGGAATAGAAAAAGGAAGACCAGACACATTTTTTGGGTCTGGCTTATTTTGCTTAGCATCATGTTCTCCAGGTTCATCTGTGTTGCTGCAAATCTCAGTGTTTCCTTTATTAAGGCTGTACAGAATTCCAATGTATGTATATGTACTGCATCACTTACTGCCTGTTCTCTAAACCCAGAAAATTTGCACCAGTCTTTCTGACATTGTCCCTATGTACACAGTCCTCTTCTTTTCTAGGCAAGGCAGATAGAGCATCTGGCTGCCCTTCTCTAGCCTGGCTTAACTCTCACTCATTCTCTGCAATCTTTCAACACGGTGACATTTGCTAGCTCAAAAGTAAATTATGTTTATTCTAAACTCTGCTGCGGTGATGGTTCCACAATATGTGAACATAAAAAGCCCACTGACTTATGTACTTTGAATGGGTTTTATATAGCATGTCATTTATATTTCAGTGAGGAAATTACAAAAATAAACAATATGACATGAGTCCAATTTCACTGCATTTGTTTTGAATGGTAAGGAGAAGTGAATATAGTCCTTGGAGTGGGAAGTTGAAAGTACAGTGGAAGTTTTGAGCTGTTGCACAGCGTTATGGACACTTTCCTGTGAAGTCTGCAGCTGGCTCGGAGAATGCACTAAGTAAATGTTTTGTGTATGAATAAATGTAAGAATCAGAGGAAAAGAAAACAGGGAACATGAGTGAATTCTTTATTTTATTTTATTTTTTTATAAATTATTTATGTATGTAAGTGTGTGTGTGTGTGTGTGTGTGTGTGTGTGTGTGTGTGTGTGTGT
>NW_004524696.1:668042-676798 GCF_000260255.1 Octodon degus | reverse complement strand
CACTCTGAGTCCAATCTGTGTAGTGAGACCCTGTAGACCCAGTACTAAATGCATAAAAAGAAGACAAGTGTTATCAAATGCCTCTTCTGTGTCTACTGAGAGGAACATGTGAGTTTTGCACTTTGTTAATATGTTAATTACATTGGTTTTCTAATACTGAACCTTTGAATTTCTGTGATAAATCCCACTTGGTATATTTTTAATAGGTTGTGGGATTCAGTTTGCTAGTATTTTATTGATTTTTTTGTTAATGTATGTCAGAAATACTGGTGTGAAACTTTCTTCTGATATCTTTGATTTTGTTATTTGGTTAAGTGTGATTGCAGAATGAATTGGAATATGTTTTCTCATTTTCAACTTTTGGAAGAATGTTGTCCTTTCTGAATATTGTCCTTTGCAAGAGTCATTAAAACATATCTTATGAAGCGTGGGAGTAGTCAAGGATTCTTATTTCTTATTATTTTTTTAAAAATTATATATTAGGTTCGGGGTCTCATTATGCAGCTTGGACTCATAGTGGTCTTCCTGTTCTCAGCCTCCCCAGTGCGGGCATTACAGGTGTGCACCACCATACCCGGACTCGATTGCTGGCTCAGTGCACCTGAGGGTGGGGCTGGTGTGGCATGCAGAACTGGGGATCAAACCCCATTCCCTTCACTTGCCTAAGCAGATGCTTAGTCTGCTGAGGTATCTTGCTGAGCCTAATCGTCAAGGATTCTTGAGGATCTCTTGTCTATTACACAGTCCTAGTATTGTCTTAGGAAACAATCCAAAAGTGAGCCATTGGCAGGGTTGTGTTCACTCTGAATACTCTAGGAGGAGTCTCCTGCCCTGTGGTAGCATCTCGCTGTTGTTGGTGATTCTTAGTTCTCTGGGCTTGCAGCTCTGCCACTCCAACCTCTACCCGCCCCTTTGTTTCATTGACTTCTTCCCATTGTGTATCTTTGTATGTCAAGTTTTACCTTTCCTCTAAGGATATTAGGCCCTAGAGTAGAGAAGTCCTCATTTTGAGCTAAATATACCTGCAAAAAGCTCTATTTCCAAATAAGGGCACAGTGATAGACATAAGAGTTGGGATAAAAAATATGTAACTAAAATTCAAACTGTCTACGCAGATTTGGAAATTGGGTAAATAAGGATTTTTGTAAATGGAAAGTTTGAAATGACAAAGGAGAAAAGTACTTGACTAAAGCCAATTATGTATTCATTATTCACAACAAACAATTAAAATATGGAAAATACGAAAGTTTCTTTTAATGGAGAAGACAAATCTTATCACATATAGAAATTGCAAGATAAACCTTTCATACAAAATAAGGATGTTGTTAGCTGAATTGTGTCTCCCAAAGATACACTTGTATCCTAACTCTAGATCTTTCAATATGACCTTGGCATGCATTTCCCAACTGAGCCACATCCCAAGCCCAGCATGTAATCTTATTTGGAAATACAGTCAGAAGTACAGCTCTAAGGAACATGAAATTAAAATTTAAAATCAATAAAATATTTAAATCAGGCCAACATAATTTAAATACAAAATAAACAGAAACATACCATCATATCCATGAACACTTGAATACTTGAATAAACTTAGGAAAGTTCCGACATCCACCCTCAAGTTTCTCTACTTCTGGTAACCAGTATTCTTTCTACTATGAGGTAAACTTATTCACCTGCTGTTTGACATTTTTCAAAGTTTTTTTTTTATGCACCTGGACTTTTCTGGAGTCTCTGATGTAATATTACTTTAGGGCTTCAGGCTTCTCAACATAGCTTCAGGCCTTGTATTAGTCCCAGGTATAATGTCAGATTAAAATTCAATTCTGGATTAATAATTCCCAAACTTTTTATGTTGGACATATAAAAATGTTAGTATTTCTATTTATTTATTATTTATTTTTTCATTTTATGTATTTGGTTCAGGGTCTCACTACGCAGCTCAGACTCATAGTGATCCTCCTGTTTCCAGCCACACAAGTACTTGGATTACAGTTGTGAGCCACCACACTCAATCTCAATCAGCATCTCAGGGCCTCCCAGGGGCCGGCATGGCATGTGGGACCAGGATCAAATCCTGGTCCCTGTGCTTGCCAAAGCAAGTGCTTATTCAGCTGAGCTATCTTGCCAGTCCTATTTTTTTCTTTAAATGTATTTTTATTCTTTTAAAAAAGTTAGTATTTCATATTTGAATGCCTACAGTGCTAAGTGGATTGCTACGTTGGCCTTCAGCTGCATTTTCATAAATGACTAACTGTGAAGGTCTTCTGGCTATCAGTAAGCAACATCCCAGTGCAGATAGCAGCTTAGAACTAGTTAACCTCTCTGAGTTTATCTGTGGTTGTATTGACTCTCTGAGAAAGTCTCCTAATTCTGCAAGAACCCAGCTATACATTAAAACTTGTTTAAAATATTTGCATAAAATTGTATTATTTTATCATATTAATATTTTGAGATACAACAGTACTTCAGTGCTTGTTTTTGTGCAAGAGGGTTTCTGAGCATCTCATTTATCCTCCAAGATGAGACTGGGAGTTGAGAGGTTCTGCCTATGCTCTGAGTGATAGTATATACTCCAGAGCTTTGGAGCTTTTGAAGTTCACATGCAATGAAGAGAAAAGAGAGAAATGAGTACCAGAAAGCCAGAAGATGAGAGAGGCAGAGGCTCAGTATGAAGAAACAAACATTAGGAGCTGGGTAAGCTGCTGCTCTTACCTCATTCTTTCTATTAGAATGCTTTTCCATGACATGAAAATGACTCCTCTAAAAATATTTTCCAAAAACTTCTTAACCACATGGTCAGGTACAGTCACAGAAAAAGCATCACCATTCCTACCAATTTTCTCTACTAATCACTTTGCTATCACTAGGCCAAAATAAGACAAACGCACAACTGAAAAGGGGTTGGGATTGTCGCTTCAGTGCATTCAGTTCACAGTTTTCTGGCTCCAAGCTCAAAAGGGCATAGAAAAAAGGCCATAGGGAAGTCGTTCGTCATACCCCAAGCAGGAAGCAAAGAGAAAAGGAAGAAACATGGGCAAAAATATATCATTCTAAGTCATATTCCTAGTGAACTGCCCTTTAGAACAGGCCCCACTTCTGAACAGGAGACTTCAGGATCATTTTAGATCTAAATCATAATAAGAGGCTAAATGGTGAAGGACTCAGAATGTGTAAGACACAAGGAATATCAACTTAGAGCCTATACTTTAAACTAAATTTCTTGTTTTTATTCTGTCAGGAAACTTCAGTAATAAGTTATGTTTGTTTATAGGATCTTTGGACTTAGTTTTGTGTTCTTCTGGGGCATAAAATCATGTTGAGATTGATTTAAAAAGTGTTTTTTATTATGAAGACAGTCAGATAAAATTTAAAAACTAGGAATAGATATTGATGGAGACATATAGATAAATGTAGATATTCTGCTGATTTGGGATCTTCTCCGAACTTAACTGAAATATGTGATGCTTCTTTATATACATTTCTCAGCCTCAAATTTGGGAGGTGTGTTGATTACTTTTCTCTGGTTTCTGGGACAAAATACCCAACTTTTAAGGAGGGCAAGGTTTATTTAGCTCAGTTTGTAGAGACTTCAGTCTGTAATCAGCCAGCTCCAAGGAAAGGTGGTGCAAAATAGGGGCAGTACTTTAGGGTGGCACAAAACAGCAAGAACAACAAGAGCAAGAGGGGGGAGAGCTAGCTTGTGTTCCTGCCTTACATTGTAGACCATGCCATCTCCACACTCTTCTCCTTCACAAGCTTGGAATGTTTATAAATTAAGAGGCTAAGGGGTCAAGGGCTTCCTACTGAGTTAAACTTGTAAACTTCTCAAGTTGACACAGTGTGTTGACCATTACAGGAGAATGTAGAGCAGGTATTCTGAGTATCTCTTTTAATGTAAATTTGTTGTGCCTTGGTATGGGATTCTTAGATATAGCACAGGTTGCAAACATGGGATGTGACTGCACTCCTATTCACCAGAAGCACTGACAACAGTATGGCAGGGAGTGAGTGTGTGGGGTGGTACCTCCCTTACCATAATATTGAACTGTTTTAAGACAGCATGAGCTGACTTCAGGTCTGAAGCTCTGGGCTTGGTTCCCAGAGGGCAGAAGAGCTGTGGGCAGCAGCAGGGACTGTGGATGAGGTGACAAGAGGGCACTACTCACCGTGATTCCTTCCCCAGTTCCTCAATCTCTGAGATGAGTGCTAGAATGGATTCTGCCTGCATGCCCCCTGCCATGACCTTTTGGGTAATGTAACCTTAGCAATGGACAGCTGCTCTGGAAAGACCACTTTACTCTTTTCAAATGGAGCTCACGAAGCCCTGATGAGCACACACTGGTAGATGTTCCTGCACTGGAGCCCACACCAGGCTCTCCTGAACTAAAGGAAGGATAAGCCCCCCATAGTGGTAAGTTATGTGGCCATTGAGTGTGTTCCTATGCGTACTCACCTAGCTCTATAGTACGCGTATCAGATAAGGAAGAAGGGAAAGAAGAAGGAGAGAAGAAAGGAGGCAAAGAGGGAGGGAGAAGAGAAGAGAAACACCAGTCTCTATCCAAGTGTTCGCCTTTGTTAGTTGTGTCTGTGGCTGAGCGCTCAGAACCACAGGGCAGTGGCTTCAGATAAGGCTGAAATTGAGCAGCGGCTGTGACCAACATAAAGTGCAGTGCTCTAGGAGCCAGCGAATGATCCTGTAAGGTCCTATTGCAATGTATACTTCTAGTAATACCTGGTCAAATTCATTTATGTTTAGCAGACCTTGTTTATTAAAAAAGATTACTCTGATGTTTACTTAATAGCAGATGCTATTTTCATTGCCACTGTTATGACTTGCATTGGGATGTCCCTTCTCAAAACTCATGAGGTGGTATTTTTATGCAATAGAGTATCATGCAAAACATAACTCCAGGCTTTTATAGATAAATGGATGCAACTAGAGACCATACTGGTAAGTGAAATAAATCAGACATGCGTGTGTAAACATTGTATTGTCTCACTAGTGTAAGAATTGGAAAGAGTAAATAAATTCTTAAAGGCACAATATATAATGTGAAAGGGAAAGAATATGTTCCACGGGAAGGAAAAACTAGGATGAGGAAAAGGACAAGTGAAGGGAAAACTTGTATTTCTGTACATATGCAGGCTAGGTTGGATAATTGCACAGCTTGTTTCTGCTGACCTATTGAAAGTAGAAGTTAATGCATAAGTGTTTCTTTTTCTTCTTTTTAATTTCTTATTACTTTTTAAATCAATTTTACATGTTTGTATTGGTAATCCAAACAACTAATTTGAAGATAGCATTATGTAATACAACAACCATTGTTGAATTTCTGTTATTTTTTTTAGTGAAATTCTAACTTGTTTCGATTTTTTTCTTTTTCTTTCTTTTTACAATTTTGTTTTCTCTTTTAAATAAATAAATAAAATAAATAAACTTGTCTTCCATAATGTGCGGGTACTCAGTCCTATATCCCAGTGATGCAACAGTGACTGAAATGGAACGATGGACATTTTTATTGTTTAAATTATTAAAATATTTTACACAATGCTTTAAAGATAACTTCATCTACTCCTGTCTTATTTTGTCACTTAAACTCTCTACTGTGCAGAACACTTGGTAGACAAAGGAACATGACCATGTAATTTGTGTTCTTTCTTTTTATTAGGGAGTTGTCTCACATTTTTATTATAGTTGATTTTCAGGAGGGCAAAGTTCATGCCCTTACTGCTTTGTAAGCTGCCCAGAGCTTAGTGTTGGCTCAAAGAAGTGATCTGGGCTAGATCTAAATTCCTCCCACACAAACAGGGTTTTATCTATTTAAAACTAAGATTGTAGTCATATATTGTTTTAAGAGAAATTTAAAATCATGAGAATTCTGAATTGTAATATTTGCAATCAAGTGGAGTAAAGTTGGGAGATCTCAAAATTACTCTCATGTTACATTAATTTGAAAGTGGAGAATTCTTTAAACTTACTTTTATTGGCATTTTCCATCAGAGTGTTTATTATTTTTAGAAGTATTATTAGAAGTTTATGGCACTACATCACACATGGAAGGAAAAGTTTAAGTATTATTTGTAAGAAAGAAGTTTTTATTTTGAAACAGTAATTCTTTTCAATTGTTAATTCTCTCATTTTCATGATTTGTTTTTATTTACAGTATATCATATATTTGTAGATTTATATAATATATGCAAATCATATTGATCTTGTATGTATATTTTTGTTATTTTTCAGCTGAAAAGAACATGTATAAAAATCTTGAAGAGCTAAAATATGCATTTTAAATAGCTATCTGTGCAAATCATAATAAAAGCTATAGATTAGGTAGTGCACAATTTGTCAAATATTTATTAAAGAAGTTAACACATTAAGTTGGTATTATTGCTATTGACTTGACTCAGTTTAAGAGCAAACTGAACTCAGGATTGATTTCTCCAATACCTCAGATAAACATGAAATAAAATCTCAATAACATGATGCTAAATATTTTGAGTTTAAGGTTACCCTGTACTTGCACACACACACACACACACACACACATCGCATCACTTATCACACATGTACTGAAGCACGAAGCTATTCTTGGTTAGAAGGATGCTATTTTTAAAGCGAAATTCATTTTATGACTATCTGATAATCTTGTTTAGATTACATAAACTGATTTAGACTGAAAGAAAAATTTAGAAACTCTTTCATAGGTTTTGATTTGTGTCCTCATACAATTATTTTGGTTTTGATTAATAGGTACTTTAGCTCAATGTAGCTGAATTTCCAGGTTTGTTAGGCAGAACTGAAAGTTAATCAGAACCTGTGAAAAATGTAACTTCATTTTCTATCTGTCTTCCAAGTACTTTGCCCAGAGCATAGCGATTTTTAAGTCACAAAGGACAAAAGTATATTATTTGTTTCTTTTACCAACCATGTTTTAATATGAATGAATTGTATGGCTTAGCTCTATAAAGAGTCTTAAATAATAGCTTGTAAATGTTTTATCTTGTAATTCTAAAGATTGATTGTTTTCAAGAAAATCTCAATTGATAGTATACTATTTTTCTCTATGTTTACAAATCACATGTTCACTTTATATTAATCTTAATATTTTTCTATTTTATTTTAAAGAGAGAAAAAGTAAAAATGATGCAGAATTTCCAAAAAGGATGATAGAAAATTAACAATGGTTGTTATATTGTAAATTATTATCTTCAAAATAGTTGCCTAGATTGCCAGATGTAGACAAAACTAATATTTTTCCTTCACTCAGACTTGGGAATTTTCCATTTCACCTCAGCTGTACATGAAGACATATAAACACTTCACAGAGCAAGTGTGGTAATCTGGGGACAGGCAGACCTCTCCTCTTCTCCTTGGGCCCTACCCTTCCTTGCTGCTATGCTGTCACAGTCTGCTTCTAAGGCACCACAACCTTCATCTCCACTGTGGGGTCATGGCACTGTAATAACTGCCTTAGCCACTTCTATTGCTGGGTCACAAATACCTGATATTCACAATTTAAAAGAGAAATTTACTTTGGCTCACAGTTTCTTGGGTTGGCCAGCCCCGAGACTGAAATGGCCTGGTAGAAAAGTCTGGGGAACAGTGTCTCCCTGGATGGAGACCAGGGAGCAGAGAATCAAAGCACAGGCCAGGAGGGTGACATACCTTTTCTAGTTACACCACTTGTGATCTGCCTCTGCCAGCCAGGTCACAGTTCCTAAGAAGAATTCAGCGATGAGTTCATCATGGGCTAGTACACTGGTGAGCAGAGTGCTCCCACGGCCCAGTCACCTTCCAAAGACAGGCTTTTCAGTACACCTCAGATCTAAACCAGAACAATAGCTATGGCTAATTAAATTAATGTTAACATTCCAGGTGAGTTGTGGGAACTTTACACACCACACCCTGTATCACATAGTCTTCAAAATAGTTTCTTAAGATAAGTACCTATATCATAGTCACAGGGAAATAATTCATGTTTCAAGATTTTCCATATATTACAATTTTAGTTTCTAGTGCTTCACAGACATGCTATAAACTGGGAGAAGATGTATATGAGAGATGGGAAGGAAAAAAATGTATTGGAAAGTTAAGCACTTGTAATTTGGTTTTCAATCATATAAATGACCTTGCAGTGCCTATTGAATTTATAAATTATAAAACTGCTAAAATTCAATTCTTCTGTAGTAAATATAGGAATTCAAATGTTCTTGCTAAAAAAGAGATTGCTAAATGAGTAAATGAAATCCAAGAAATAATTATACAATTCAAGTCTTTTGATTAGCCCAAAATTTAGTGATAGGAAAACTCATTATACAAGGATTTATGAATTTCAATCTATATATATTAAAATCTTTTTGTAATACTTGCATTGCATTCTGTTTTGTACAAATACATTAATTCTAATGCACTTGTTTCAGTTTGCTTACTTTATTTTTGTTTTACCTGTTCTTTTAAATGCTAGTTATTTTTTACTCAAGTATATTATAACTTAGGCACATTGGTTTATAACCTCATTTTTCTCCTGTAAATTTTTGCATGTTGTAGACTCTGAAAATTTTGTCAAAATATACTTTGATTGTGACAGACAGTGGGATTGAAAACTAAGTACGGAGAGATTTTGATTATGGGGAATAAATGGTGTAAAAGTCTGAAAAGATGTATTTTCTGAAAATACACCCCAAAATACATTTTTGTTATGGTTGCATTTGAGAATCCTTAGCTACTCTCTCTCTCTCTCTCTCTCTCTCTCTCT
>NW_004524696.1:662482-667942 GCF_000260255.1 Octodon degus | reverse complement strand
GGGCTGGCTGGCATGTGGTGCTGGGGGATTGAACCGTGGTCCCTGCGCTTTGCTAAGGTTGTTCTAAGTAGGTGCTTTAGACCACTGAGCCATCTCATCAGCCCCATGAGTGAATTCTTTAGATAGGTGAGAAATGAATGTACTTTTAAATTGAAGAGAAGCAAGAGTTGGGAAGACTGAAAACTAGAGAAAGAGAATGCTTCTACTTTTACTTTCCTCTTAGATTCTGCCTTTGTAAGCTTGGGACTTGCAGCTGCATGTCAGACTGGATGGTCTCTGAGTAAGTACTGGTGTTTTCTCTGTGACGGTGGTGTCTGTCTTAGGAGCTGCTCTACTGGACAAGCTCATCTGCATCCTGTCTGCTGCCTGCAGAGTCTGGACAACCACGTGCAGTGCGTCTTGTTCAAGCTTTGTGGTCATCAACCCATTTCTTCTTACAGTAAATGAAACAGAATCTTTCCACAGAAGCTTTTAGTTATGTCTTACATGCTGTAGGTTAAGGACACTATTCCTGATATAATTAATTTATCTACCACAGACATTGATTTATTCTCTGAGATTGAATATATCATGGTAATTTATAAACTATAAAGACTTATATTTCATTTCTTTGTTCTCTTGTTAAATATTTCTTAAAAATTTTTGGGCCTGGGAGATGGCTCAGTAGAATGCGCTCTTCTCTGGCAAGCACAAGGACCTGAGTTCAACCCCTGGTTCCACCAAAAAAAAAAAAGAAAGAAATTATCTTTTTGTTAAAATTTTAATTCCAATAGAGTTCTTGCATGTGGAACTTATTGACAAATGATTTATTTCAGATATTACAAACAAATGTTTACAGAAGACAAGAAAGGAAGATAGAAAATACTACAAGAAATATCAGACAGGATCACATTCTTACCCACACAATTGAAAGAAAGCTATGGTCAGCATTGTGACCACATGAAGATTTTAAAAATAATTGCTGTATCAGCCAATGATTTGTGCATAGGATCTGAATATCAAAAGTTGACCTCATGAAGATTTTAAAATTAATTGCTGTACAGGCTTGTGATTTATGTATAGGAACTGAATATGAAAAGTAACCCCCACGTGAATACAGAGGGATTAGGGGAAACAGATGAAGGCCAAAGGAAGGTAACTGGGAGGCTGTAACATTTTGAAAATCATCAGACTCTTGGCATACTTTCAGCACCAACACTGTGGGGTGTCTTAACCTGTTATGCACTAAATATAATTTAGAATACAAATAGAATAACAGAATTAGAGAGCTTTTGAAACAGCGAAGAGATACCTTCAGGGGGCCCATAGAGCAAAAACATAAATGACAAAGATAGACAGACAAAACAAAGGTTTGAAAGTGATAAAATAAATGGAAAAGAAACAGGGAAAGTAACTGTTATGGGAAATTAAGGATGAGCGAAGTCTCAGGAGATTCATGTCAACAGATATCTATCAAAAGATAAGAAAAACATTAAGAAATTAAGGAAAGTGGAGACAGTACTCATGGATGTTCATTTCAGCTTTTTCCAATAGATATATTTTTAAATATTCTATTATAGGTGTTCTATAACCTATTGACAAGTGTTAATTAGAGTGTTCTAACTCTGAAATAGGCACAAAGAAAGAAATACATATTCCTCCCATCACATATTCTGAATAGAATGTTAGTAAGTACTCAAGTAGAGATGTACATAGAATGTTAGGGAAATAGAGTTTGTGGGGCTACAGGGCAATTGATATATGAAAATAGTCTTTCTGAAGGTCATGACACTTGATGTCAGTTTCAAAGACAAATAAGTGTATTCTTACTAAGGAAGATTAATTGTGGAAGGGCACTACATTTGGAAAGATTCAGAGATAGCACTCATATCATGTGTGTAAAGCTACAAGTAGTTTCAACTGAAATAATAAACCAGGGAGGAAAAAATGATCAGAGCAGGGGATTAATAGGTGTGGTAAGGTCATGGATGATCTTGCTGGCTGTGCTTAGGAATGGAATCTCTTACCCTGGGATGTTGGAGTGGCAGTGAAAGGTTTTAAAGAAATATCTAGTCTAAGAGCAAAAACATAAATGGTGTAGAAAAGGGAAGTCTACTAGTGAAAAACTGAAGAAGAACCAGTCACAATTTGTTTGCTTATTCATGTGGCTATGGTGGAGATTAATTTAAGGAAGATATAGTTAAACTAAAATAAAATGGGCAATTGAATATTTTAGGTTAAAGATTAATATGTATAAACCAGGGCAGATTCAAATAATGAGAGTAAAAGAAAATAGAACTTGTGATTATCTAAAGAGCGGAGCCCTGATTTGTAGACACGCAGAGGCCATTTCCTGAAACCACGTGGAGCGGGAAGGGGTTTGTCATAAAGGAAATAAATTCATGTTGCATATATTGGCTATAATATTGTTGAAGGTCCAAATGTAGTTTTTGTACAGGTGATCAAAATTTTCATTCTTAAACTCAGAGAAGAGAAACAAATGGTGAAAATTAAAGAATCTGAGAGTAGGTAAAATCAACATAGACTAATTCTGCATCCTACATTTTTATTATTTAATCAATATTTGTCCTTTAGTTTTCCTACTTTCTTCATAGTTGTGTTGCTGTTATTCTATTTTTCCTTTATGGAAACTTAAGTTTCATCTGCAGAGTTTCATATTTATGCAACATAATATAATATTAGATTATGTAACTAAACATTTATTGGTACCTATTTTCAAGTATCTTTTAGTTACTGCAATAGACTATGAAATGTATTACTTTAAATATAATCCAGTTTTATATTTTAGGTCTATGAATTATTTATAATTATGCTATTAACTTAAAAACATTGTAGTTTTAAATAGGTTTTTTAAAAGAACAACTTTAAATTTACAGGAAAATAAATAAGATAGTAGTTTTTCAGTATCCCTAAACATGGTTTTATTCCATTAGTAATATCTTACATTATACAGTACAAATATTTTCCTAGTAACCATCAGTATTAACTGAAATCCATATTTTATTCAGAGCTCTTTAGTTCTTGCCTCACATTCTTTTTCTGTTCCAGGATCCTGTTAGGTCTTCTATACTACAGCTAGTTCATCATGTCACCTTGGGTTAGTTTTGGTTTTTGCAGTTTCTCAAAATTTCTTTTCTTTCTTCTTCTTTTTTTTTAATGCATTTGATACAGGGTCTTCCTATGCAGCTCAGACTCAAAGCTGTTCCAGCCTCCTCAGTGCAGGGATTACACATGTGCACCACCATACCCCATCTTGGTGGCCCTCCCAGTGTGCTTGGGGTGGTGACAGCATGGCATGTGGTACCAGGGATCAAACCTGGGTCCTTGCACTTGTGTAAGCAGGTGCTTAGACTGCTGAGCTATTTCCATGGCCCAAATTTCCTTGTTTTTGATGATTTTTATAGTTTTGAGGAATAATCATCAGATGTATTTTTGGGAAGGCCCTTTTTGAAAGTAATCAAATATTTATCATAGGACTGTATTGAGATTATAGATACGTTTTGAAGAAACACTCTGAAGTGTTATTTTCGTCATTTTGTGTGGCAATGACTAAGTCAAATTGTTTCAACTTGGCTGTCTTAGGTTCCATGTAGGGGATGGATAAGGTACTCTTCTGGGTGTGTGGGGTGGGTCATGAAGGCATGATCTTGGTGTCCACACTGGTTCCTCACCCCTTTTCTCTGTCTCTGTGCCCCTGCTCTGCTTCTCAGCTACCATGGATTAAACATCTTTGCTCTATTATGCACCTTGTGTGTGGTGTTTTTGCTTTGGAACCTGCTGACCAATAACTCAGTTGTGACACTGAGTCAAAGTAATCCTTTTCTTCTTTAAATTTTGGATGTTGGGTATTGTGTTCTAGCTACAGGAAATCACACTAACACATAGATTAAAGATACACACGGCCGTTGTGATTTTGACTGTTGATGACCTCAGCCATTGGCTTAGACAATGTTTCTCCAATTTCTCCACATATCACTCTTTTGTCATTTTTTCCTTTATTGTACTCTCTGTAGGAAAGTCACTAAGATTAATATCCATTACAATGAGTTAACAGTTATGTTATTGCTTTCTTGAGGAAGTATCTATGTAAATTATATGGAGTTCCACTGCATGACATATTTGCCCCTATCTTGTTTTATTTAATTTTTTTCTGTCATTTATTTTTAACAAAACGAACTCTTGGATAACAGTCTTCTGTTTTCAGTTATAATCCAATATTTCTTTATCCATATACTGATTTCTAATAGCTTTAAGTTATCATGTTAAAATAAATTTTAATATAGTTGTACTATAATCAGATAGTCAGATGTTTCATGTGATTATCAATTCTTTGTAATTTATTGCAAACATCTTTGATTTCTAATAAACATTCAGTTTCTATAGGTATTTGATGTGTGCTTAAATTTAATATCTATTTTTCAGGTACAATGCATCATTTCAATTACTCACATTAAACCCGTTGATTTTAATTTTCAAAAAGTCCCATAATTGCTTATACCTTTTCCCTCCTCAGTCTACAAGTTACTGAATTAAATATCTTAAAATATTTTTATGATACTACACTTACTGATTTGAGCAGAAGGATGGTATAAAGTTTTACTTTATTTACTTAGAAGCTATGATGCATAGGTTTTGAGAAAAGTGTTAATATTCCTTGCTATAGGTAAAAGTTCTGGACAAAGCCTGGTAGATGACATTCATCCATTAATTTTATCTTTTGATTTCCTTAAGTAGTAGTTCTTGAACCTGTGTGTAGCTGCATAGATATTGTTGAACTCTTCTGTGTTGTAGCACAGAAATGCTGCGACTTTTGCTTTCTCTGCTTATGTCGTGACAATGATATCAAGTGTCCCTGTGAAGAATGCACACTTTTTGTTTAGAATTCAAGGAGTTTGAGTCCAGAAGGCAATCTTTGGGGGGGGAGGTACTGGGAATTACCTGGAAATCTTAGCCAGAGATGACATCATAGCTCTAGAGAAACTGCATTCCTGTGTATTCCCTTCACCAAGGGAATGGAAGGATGGTGTTCTTATGGAAGTTGGCTTCTTAGTTCATTTCCCTTTTATTTGCCTTCTCCAGGTCCTCTGCTATGACACTTAATTGTCATGGTGCAAGCTGATGTTTGTGTTATCCAGCTGTTGGGAGAAAGCCCCAGTACCAAAGGTATAAAGCTAGCTGGGATTTTCTAGATATTCTTTGCCCAATTAGGAATATGTCTTTTCTTTCTTTTTTGTTGATTATTTCTGCCGTAAAAAATTAGTCAGGAGACCCAGTCCTAGCCCAGGTCCGGTGAGTGTGCGGAGAGTTTCCTGCTACCCTGCGCCGGCGGGACCAGTTCCAGCCCAGGCGCAGCGTGGGCCGGACACTCTCCCAGCCCCTCGGGCCGCCCCCCACCACTCTGCAGTGCCTCCCCCACCCCGCCCGCCGAGTAGGATTTTCTGCCCAGTTCCGGGAGCCCCC
>NW_004524696.1:639456-660270 GCF_000260255.1 Octodon degus | reverse complement strand
CAGAGGGTTCAGGCTTGCATAGTGACTATTCACTGATGTTGCACTTTTCCCGATTATCTGTTATTAACTCTCCATTTCTGCTGTCTTTGTTCATACTGCTATGTTCTTTTTTCTGGATTGTTGAACAGTCTTCTAATTTACTTCCTTTCCCTCCATTCTTCTTTCGATTCATCTTTTCTACTATGGCTGGAGAGGGTTCTCTTTATGATACATGCTTCCATCTTGCCTCATTACCTTCCAATTGGCTTCACCTGTTCAGTTAGATGTTCATTTCACACAGCCCATTACACATTTAATTTTCCACGTATTTTTATCTTCACATCCTTTTATCCTCTCTAAACACTTTCTGGGCGATAGCTACACCCACTGACTTTAGCTAGCTCCATGCTGCAGCCCAGTCTCTCCCTAAGTGATGCTCCATCTCAGTCCCACTGCACACCTGTTTGAGATCTGTTTGAGTACCATTCCCTTTCATACCTCCCTCTTTCAATTCTTTCTTTTTTAAAAATGTATTTAGTACAGGGTCTACAGGGCCTCACTGCACAGATTGGACTCATAGTGATCCTCCCAAGTTCTGGGATTATAGGTGCACCACCTATAATCAGTCTCAATCACCATCTCAGTGCACCTTGGGGGGAGTGGCACAGCAAGCTGCGAATTGAACCTGGTCCCTGTTTCTGCGTAAGCAGGTACTTTAATCCACTGAGCTATCTGTCTGGACATGCCTCCTTCTTTTATTCATGCAAATTTCTCTGCCAGATGTACCTTCACAAAGCTGTTTGGTCACATTAACATTGTGCATCCCGCTTTTCATGTCCCTGTTGTTGGATAGAGAGCCAGGATCATGCATCTAGGCTTTTGTCTTCTTGTAGACTCTAGGGATGCCATGACATGCCAACTACTTTTAATTATTGCTCTACTCTTTTGTTGCCCTTCAGCCAAAAGTTCCTCAGAGTGGAAACCCACTTTCAGTCTTGCTGTATAGTTCCCAGAATGTGGTGGGTACTGAATAGATGTTTGCTCCCCCAGTAGGCAACACAATCACAGGTGTGCAGGTGAGCCCTTCTCAGTTTTAGCCCTCACACTTTCACTTTTTTAATAGCCAAGTGCCTTTCTGGTTTGTTTCCATATCTGACCTAGTCGTTCTGGGATCATCCTGAAGAGAGAGAGGCCATTTCCTTTGCAAGTTTCTGCTGTTTCCCACTGCACACCCCACCCCTTTTCTACAACACTATCACTGTAGGAACCAAGGAGAAGTCTCTTTTTTAAAAAAGTCAATTTAGAGAAATAAGCAGATTATTGTCCTCTTTTATCCTCTCAATATTTGATCAATTTTCTAATTCAGTCCCCACAACTTTTCAGCACATAGTCTTTACCATTCAAATTCTATGCATGATGTATTCTATTAATACTGCTTGCACTTAAACGTGTAAGTGCATTTCACTTCATTGATCATCTGGAATGGGTGGTTGCTTGGAAATGGAGCTCAATTATTTCCGAAGTGAAAGACATGGTATGATAAGGAGTAGTACTTTTAGTTGGGTGTGCAGCCATCTCATTTTATTTCCTTAAAAAATTGAAGTCTGAACCTTCAAGAATTGTGCCTGTGTGAGGACTCTGTATGCTTTAGACAAACAGTTCTTAGAAGAATATTGAGCATTCTTCGAGCAGATTAGATTTGCTAGGATCATGCCAGACTTGGTATTTTGCTAATACTTTCAGGAGTTTAAAACACAACTATGAGAAATCTGTATTTAGTTAGTCATGCATTCAAATATCATTTATCAAGTATATAGGCTCAGATTTTTAACTATTCCAAACATTCATAACAAATCCACTTATTTGGCAGGTGCATTCCGTATACCATGTGTCTAATACCCTGAAAGTGAAAGTGTGAGTGCTAATGTTGAGCAGCTCGACTTCTGGATGATACATATCACAACTTCCAGTAATAATGATTGGCATAACAATGTCTGCTACTAAAAGCAAATGGTCTGAGAAGGAGACCTATAAAGGTTCTTGCTTGCCAAGCTTTGTGGTAGTCCTTGGATTTGAAGAACTCACTAAATGTTTTTGCTCTTTCCCCTTGAGGAGCTCACTGACTTCCTCACCTTGGGAATGGCTGTGTGTTTTGCCAGATGAAGCCACTGAACCTCTGCTGATTGCTTTCCTTTTGCATCTGTCCTTTTCAACCCTGCTTTGTGTCTCAGGGACTGATGAATTCTTTAATGTTTGTCTTCCTGCCTTCAGCTGAAGATAGCCTATGACCTATGAATTAGAGGGTTGCAGACTGTCCTGGATCCATGAAACTCCCTTTTTGCTGCTTCTGTGCTCTTGTAGTGGTAACTTTCTTCCTCTGCAGTCATGGTTCCAGCTAGTGGCTGTATTTCTCAGGCTTCTTATCTTCTGTGCAGAAGTACTGGAACATCTCCTTGTGGTTTCAGTTCCAGGGCTCAACTGGATTCCTTACCACCAGTAAATTTTTGGCCCTTGCTGATTTCTTTAACCTCTACTTCTTTCTGAGCTAATAATCAAGTGTGCCATTTATTTCTTGTGGGGCTCACCATTTTGTGGAACCAGACATTGGGGTTAGCAATGACTTTTCATGTTTTTTTATGTATTTAGTACAGGGCCTACAGTGTCTACAGGTCTCAGTATGCAGATTAGACTCATAGTGATTCTCCTGTTTTTCAGACTCCCAGCTGCTGAGTTTACAGGTGTGGTACTGAGTGCCATCACACCCAGTCTCATTTGCTGTCTCAGTGTGCCTTGTGGGTGGGGCAGGCACAGCACACCAGGGATTGAACCCCAGCCTCTGTGCTCTGCCTAAGCAGGTGCTTTAGTCTGCTGAGCTATCTGGCTGGCCCAGTGACTTTTCAAATAATCTAGGTTATTTCCTGTATTTGTACCATACAGAAATGGTAGCAAATTACTTCAAATTTGGTGGCTTAGTAAAAAAAATGTATGTATGTATTTTGTCACAGTTCTTGAGGTGAGATGTATCAAATTGAGGTGAAAACAGGGTCTGGTTCTTTTATGACTCTTAGGGCTAATCCCTCCTTGGCTTTTGTAGCTCCTGGTGGCTCCTAGCATTCCTTGGCTTGAGGCAGCATCACCCCAGTCTCATCTCTTGTCTTCATATGGCCATCTTCATGAAGCACCATCATAACTCTCTTTTTCACTTGGAGAGTTATCAATTATTGGTTTTGGAGCCCACCCTAAACATAGGATGGCTTACTTAGCTAATTACATTCACAAAAAATTATCACAGTATGTGGTTCTCAGTAGACATAAATATTGGGATGACAATATTCAACTTACTATTCATCCTTAATACATAAAATCTAATCAATAATTTGGCTGAATATTGTCATGATATATTCAACAAGAACAGAGAAATTAGTCATATGGGATGGTGAACAGTATGCAATCACTATCCCTGTTTTTACTGGCTGGAAGTGTAAGCTGATGAGCACTAACCTATCATGTGCACTTACAGCCAGGGTCTAATTCTGTCTGAACAGGATGGAGACACCAGATGATTATTTTGAAAAGAAATTTGAATGGTTATTTGTTGTCTCCCATTGGGTTCCAACCTACAAAGTTGTCATGAAACAGGAACTTGTCTTTTCCTTACTCTACTCCTTTGTCATTAAGGTGTTGCTTTTTCTCATACTCCAGATGCCTCATCACATGGTTCCACTGTGACAACATGAGGTGAAGGTTGCCCACAGGGCACACCAACTCGTGTTCAGAACTTCCTTATGTGCCTCCATCTTGCTGCAAAGGAGTCTGGGAAGAGGGCTTATTTTACACATTCACCTACTCAGCTAAACATCAGGCTTTTCTTCCTAGAGAGCATCAAAACAGATTTTTGTGAAATAATTAAAATTCTTTGTCACCTTCCATATAACCTTGTTTACCAGTTCCCTAATAATACCTGTCTTGAAGCATCTGTAGAGTTTTTTGTAAAACTTAACTTCTTAATAGTCATTTTCAGCGTGGATTTTCACAACCTCACTTAAAACACAGTTGTCAGAGCTGGAGATATAGATCAATGGCATGAGTGCCTGCTTTGTAAATAGGATGACTCAAGATTTATCAATGAGATCCCTGAGGTACAGGTGTTTAGTGGTAGCTGCGATTGACACCCAGATTGTCAGACTCCAGAACCCATCCTAAACACAGTGCTGTGTTGTATGTCCTCAGGTTGATGGGTCACCCAAAATGAGGCCTTGGTGAATTCAAAGTAGCAAAGTTGCAATAAAATTTCCACTACTCTAAAATAAGAATATGGAAAGGTGTTTATACATTGTGGAACATTAGTTAGATAGGCTCTTACTTATTGTATCTTTAGAGACCAATCATATACACAGCAAAGTGAATTAGTGACTGAAGTTTGATTCCTAGTACTAAACAAAAAGAAAACAGTTGTCATTGTTCTACATCCTTTCTATGAAAAACATTCATTCAGTGAACCTGTACTTCTTCAGTGTCTACTATGTGACAATATTGAGCTGTCAAAGAAGCAAAAGAAGCCTTTGTCCTTCTGATGTAGCATATCTCCAATGGGGTGGAGAGCAATTATTCCAAAAGGTAAATGAGTAAATTAAGTGAAGTCATAAATATTAAATGAAGTATAACTATTAACTATAGTACACAGAGTAAGTAAGGATAGGGGTGTTTAATTTAGATAAGGTAATGTATTCCTCAGGGTTTTTTTTGGCAACTGGAAACAAAAAGAGGTTGTAAGAAACTCTACTTATAAAATAGTCATAGTACTTCTCTAACTCCATTTTATGGGAATACACATTTCCCAAGGCTGTGTTGCTGGTATCTTCAGCATTAGAATTTAGATACTGAATTTAGGCCAGTGACTCCCTGCCTTTTTCACCCTTCTACATTTCTTCAAATTAACCATCTCAAAGGTTATTTCCATTTCACTTGAAGCACAGTACATTGTTCTGTAATTATCTTTGAAGATGCAGGAAGAAGCTAATGATTTCAACCAGCTCTATAATTTTCATACTGCATCAAAATCAATTTAGAAAGTGAGAACGACTCTTAGAAGTGAGCAGATGAGAGAGTTACTGAGATTTATAAGTCCCAAACCATGCTATTAAGGACCTGCTAGAGGACTACTGAGGATTTTACTTAGAAAAGAAATGATTCAATGGACCAGGAGAGCAACCTCCAGCTAGGAAGGGGGGTTACATGAAGGAGCTGAGATGTGTTCTGGGGCATAGTGGTATAGCACCATCATTAGTGAGCAGTGGCCAAAATAATAATAGCTAACATTTTATAGTGATTTTTCTAGAATGAGCACACTAAGTATGTTAACTAAATTAATCCACAGAGTAATGCTGGAGGGAAATATGATAATGATTCAGGATTTATCAATGAGATCCCTGAGGTACAGGTATTTAGTGGTAGCTGCGATTGATACCCAGATTGTCAGAATCCAGAACCCATTCTAAAACACAGTGCTGTGTTGTATGTTCTCAGGTTGATGGATCACCCAAAATGTGGCCCTGGTGAATTCAAAGTAGGATAGGTTGCAATACAATTTCCACTATCCTAAAATAAGAATATAGAAAGGTGTTTACATATGGTGAAGCAGCAGTTGGATAGGCTCTTACTTATTGTATCTTTAGAGACAATCATATATACAGCAAACAGTGATTGCATAGCAAAAATGAAAATTATTAGAGTGTTGGCTTCATTTCACATGATTTAATATGATGCTGCTTATGAGAAATGAAGATGCAGTCCAGATGTCTGGTAAATTGTCATTCAATAAAGAAAATTCTATGGAGTTGAGAGGTACCTAAGAGTTAGATATTAAAGCATTTTGCTTGATCACAGAATATAGATTTTCTGGAGCTCACCATTCTTAAAACATATATTGCTTAATCAATTCAGGATCACAAATCTAAAATGTAGAACAGATGTTGCAGGACTAATGACTTGTAATTTCTGTGAATGCACCAAAGTTATCATTATGGCCCTCTGGCCCAGAAACCTGACCACCTGCTGCAGTTAGCTCATCAGACAGGCAAGTTGAAGGGCAACATGTACTGAGATGCATGCCCCATAGTGCCACCAAATTTTTTCCTCAACAGTCCTTCCGAGGCCTGACCAGATAGCTCAGCAAATTAAAGCATCTGCTTAGGTAGACACAGGGACCAGGATTTGATTCTCTGAGTGTCGTGCCTTCCCCACCCCTGGGGTATGCTGAGACAGCAATGGAGACTCGGTGTGATGAAGCATGCCTGTAATCCCAATGCTTGGGAGGCTGAAAACAAGAGAATCACTAGGAGTCCAATCTGTGTAGTGAGACCCTGTAGACCCTATATTTAAAACATTTATAAAAAAAAGAGTCCTTCCAAATGAAGGGATTGTTCTATAGAAAATCTCCTAACTTCTTGTACAGGTTCATCATGTCACAGAATCTAACCCATATCTTAGGTCCATGGGCTGCCACCCAGGAGAAATCATTGGGTTTGACTCCATAGTCTTTACACAGGCACGGCCACAGTGCCCTCCCAGAGGCCACTGTGAAGATGAACGCCGGAAATCTTTCCAAAGTCCATGACTAGGAAAAATCGAGTCAATTACCAAGGCATGAACAGATGTACAGGGAATTAGCTTTTTCTATTATGGAATCTAAGAGACTATAAACTATGAAATAATGTTTGGTATTTTGTTTTTTTCCTTTCCTTAAATTGGAAATGTTACTACGGTAATACCATTTTCCTTTTATAATTCTTTACTATGTGTTTGAAGTGATTAAGTGCATCATTTTCTCTATAGATTATAAGAACCTAAAGAGTTTAGCCTCAATAGAATTATGCTTAAAAACTTTGAATATAAATAACAGTGCTTTTAATATATTCACTCAAATCAAGTAATTGAATACACTTTTAGGTTACTTCCTTTTCAGGCTTTGAATGGGTTTGAATAAACTTATTTGGTAAACATTTTTAATTGTTTAGGACAAATATGTGTCATTTATATGTGTGGAGATGTGTAAAAAAATTGATTTCTGATGACTCATCTCTTTTCCAACATACAAATTTTCTTGGAAAATTTCCATCTCTTGGTGACATGACCTCAAAGATATATTGCTGTAGTACCTATATCTCTTAGTTCCTTTTTTTTTTTTTGTGGCCAGCTCAGCCCACCTTGGGGGCATGACTGGTGCAGCATGTGGTACTGGAGATCAAACTACAGTCCCTGCACATTTGCCTAAGCTTGCTTAAGCTTTAGACCACTGAGCTATCTCACCAGCCCAAATTTGATTACTTTTATGAAGAGCGCCAGCTCTAAGCTGGGCCAGTTGGTCATTTCCCTAGGTATTTAGAATGATTACTTTTCCTCTCCAGGACTTGGACTTGTAATATACAAACTCTGCAGCAACATGATGATGTCATTACCATCATTTAAATTAAAGAAAACAAGGAGAGCTAGTGTACAGAACTGGAAAATGGGCAGAATGGAGCTAAGAGAGTGGCTGGTACGTGCACACCCCTCCACCACCAGACTTCCTGCCTTTGAGTTCATGAAAACAGCGGCATAGTCCTAAAGACCATCTTACTACTTTCTTCAGTTGCTAACTAGAGTGGTTCTAACTGGAAGGTGTAAAACTTTGTCATTCTGAAGATATTAGCTGTTTATGGTCAATAACTCTGCCATATAAACCTATTACAAACAAACAAACAAATGCTCCTACGCATACCCTTAATGTTTGTTCTAATTTGCAGCTCACATTTTCTTTAATGAAAAGTATTTTAATCACTCTCTGAGAGGAAGGTTAGAATTTTTGTGGAGCAGCAGGGAATTAAAAAAAATTATAAGGTTCTGGGCCTCCTTTGTTTCAGATTCTTTTATTTTTATTCATTTACTATTTAACGTAGAGTCTAGATACTGTTCACTTATTTTCTTCTTTTACTTGTTTAGGAGAAGCATCATTCAATTTTAAATAAGGGCCAAAGTGCTCATTTTTAGGGTTTAAACCCCTAACTAAATCTGTAGTCTGTATTCAGTGCCCTACACTTTTAGCTCTTCCATCCAGAACTGGAAATGTGATGCAGCTCTTCTCTCCTCCTTACACTTTCAGTCCTCCACCAGGAGAGTTTCGCTATGCAAGCTCCAGTGTCTTGGAGTTAAAGTCACCCTCTCTTCTGTTTATCCAACATGCAGATTGGAATTCCCATGTTTTTCCCTGCATTTTCTGCTAACCATGCTTCAGCATCCACTGTTCCTGTGTCTTCCTCTCTGGAGCTGGTCATTCTAAATCCTTCTGTGATTCACCCTTTTTCCTCATTTTTAGGTAATTGGGACAAGATCAGATGTACTGTTTTACATTTTTTTTACACCATCTCAGAATTTGGCACAGTGACCTTAAACAACCTTGTTTGAATTTTCTCAGAAATTAGTTTAATGAACTCTTCTGGAACTATACTACCAATTGACAAAAGCTTCAAAGGTAGCCAAAACCTACTAGTAGTAACTCTAAGGATATAGAGTCAGTATGAGGAATGAAAATGGTTCAATTACTTTGTTTGAAAAGACAAAAAGAAGTTCAAATAAAGATAGAGCTTCAAATCATCATAACACCTAAAGCAAAGATGTAGAACAATTTCCAGAAAGTGTGAATAATGAATCAATTTATTTAAGTGTATTTGCTTTAGAAAAAGTGAAACAAGTTTTCATCTTTACTTCAAAAACACTATATTTAGAAAATCAACACAATTTCACCTTCCAATTTTATTTTGCAGTTACTAATGGGAATAGATTTGAGAACAAAGCCAATCATTCTTTTCAAATACTTTCATTAAATACTCTATTTCCAGAGTCATATTTCTCAGAATATGGTAGATTTGGCATCGCATAGTTTGCTTATTAAGAAGGAAGAATCCTAGGCATGTGTCTGGAGGTGGGATGTGTTGTGCAGAAGCTCCTCTTGTAATGCTTAGGCATTTTGCTACATTTTGAGCAGCACGAATGTACCAAATAATTCTCAACAGAACTCTGTCATATAAGCCCCCATACACATTAATGAAATTGCCAGAAGTTTTAAGCTCTTGGACAAGTCTCTCAACTGTCTGTTTCCTCACATAAGAAGACACGAGTGGATCTGCATCTAGGACCCTAGTCAGCTACAGTGTGTGCAAGTTTGGGAACTCACATGTTTTTCAGAAACTCTGAAGAATACATTATCACCCATTATGTGGAGGGAAATAAGAAAAGACTATGGTTGAGTTTTAAAGATAATTATTGGCAGTGTGGTTGAAATTTAAAAAATGACTAGTAATTTGATACCATTTTAGGACAAAATAAGCTCATCCAGCCCACTGTATAGCCCCATCCTTAGACTCAGTCAGCCTTGACTGGCCACACCCAGCTGCAAACTAATGGTAGCTGGGCCCAACTCTCTCTGATCACCTGAGCTATACACCCTGTATTTTCTAGCACACCAACATATCCTGTTGGTTAACTTGTTTCTAGGACTTTCTGCCCAGCAACGCACAGTGACCGTCCTTACTCAATAAGAATTCACCATGTTTTCAAGCTTCTGTACTTCCTGATTTCAAAGCAATATAGGCCAATCC
This sequence comes from Octodon degus, assembly GCF_000260255.1. NCBI lineage: Eukaryota > Metazoa > Chordata > Mammalia > Rodentia > Octodontidae > Octodon > Octodon degus. Next base: position 650,656 of record NW_004524696.1, on the reverse strand, counting down.
GAAATCCTGCTCCAGGCTGATGCTTTGGGGGTGATTCCCATCAGCTCACCCATGTAGCAAGGTTGGTGGCCCTCCTGCTCCTTGTTGTAGAACATCCTCCATTTGGTTTGGTACTATATATAACGGTGAAAGTTTCAAATACTCTTTTTCTGGCCTGGGATATAGATCAGCTGCAGAGCACCTGACTGGCATGTGTGAGGTTGTGAGTTTGATTCCTGGTCCCCAAAACAAAGTAATACAAAACAAAACAAAATTATTCTTTCAATAAAGCTTAATGACAGGAAATAACTTCAAGGAGCATGTTACCATTTTTATGCTTATCTTTCATTAATTTGTTACATTCCTTTAAAGAAGTTTTAATTTCCATAACAAGTCAGTATTCTTTTAGAGAGTTTAACCTACATGTCTTTCATTTCACTTTAGTGGGTATTTACAATGCTTGGAAGCTTTTCTAATATATTAGGAAAGCAAATAACAAAGAGAAGGAAGGTGGAGCCCAAGTTGTATTTTACTCTTAAAATGCTGATGACATCACAAGCATCAAAATGTATGGATAGAATTACAAGTTTGTAATCAATCACTTTACGTATTACACACCAGAGAGTAAAAGACAGCTGGAGGGATCTAAATCAGAGAATACTCCCAGCAACAAATCTGACCAATGTAAACTCCATCAAATGAGGAACTATTTACCAGTAAAAATAAATAAGTTTCAGACTTTGCATCACAATCATGGCTAAATGTTTCAGTTTTCCTCATGAAGACAAAGTAAAAATTTCAAAATGGGTACTCCTACAACTTCTGCCTTAATGAAATAACATCTGCACTTGAAATTCTGTGAAGCTTTATAAGTAACATTTAGCAATTTTAGTAAAGTGAGTTTTTCAGTCTGGTGTCTTTTATTTTTGCTGCATAGGCCTGAGACACAGCAACACTCAATGATTCTTGGTTTGATAGGTTGATTCACAATAAGACATCAATTATGTTTATAGGTTATCAAATGCATTTCAGTGCTTTTATTCTGTAAATACTGTAAGAAAGAAGTGTTAAATGTTTCCATGAACCTTCTGTATAGAGGGCTGTGAGGTCAGAGAGGACATAGTTTTATAAGGACAGGGATCTAGGCAAGCAGAAAGCAGATCTGGAGCTTGTATCCTGGAGGAACCTCAGGTTTGATCTACTACATCATCCCCACCTCATAATCACTGTGGAATCATTGTTTGTTTTTTTACATGGTCTTTGTATTTGTAATTACAAATGCATGCCCTTTAAAGAAATGATTTCTTAGAGTAAAGAATTTCATAGCATGCTTTAGAGCACTTTTAAATAGGAATTGTACTTATTTTATTGTGACCCTTAAACATTTAGTGTGATGATATTACTGCAATTGTTGAAAGTAAGTACTTCAAAGTAAAAGAAGAGCTGGGAAGATGACTCAGCAGTCTAAGTGCCTGCCTGGCAAGCACAAGGATCTGGGTTCAATCCCTGGTACCACAGGCTGTGCCAGCCTCAGGAGCCCAGCAGGCCACCAAAATAGGGTGTGGTGGTGTAAATTTGTAATCCCAGCACTGGGGAGGCTGAGATGGAGAATCACTACAAGTCCAAGCTGCATATCCATACCCTATGTCAAATAAATAAATAAACAAACAAGCAAACAACTTTTAAAAGAAAATTTTGACTTGGAAGATATGGCACAAGGGTTTTATTACAGGTTTTGGGGCTGGCTTGGCATGGTACTGGGGATCACACTTGGGTCCTTGCACTTGCCAGGCAGGCACTTAGACTGCTGAGCTATGTCCCCAGAATGGTTTGGAGTTTTTGAATGGAGAAAAACACAATAAAGGACACCTTTTATAAGATTATTTTATAATGAATCATCCAAAGAATTGTACACAATGAGTGCAGGAAATCTGTCCATACCCCAAAGACTCAAGAATCTAGCTGAGGGACTGAGTCTCACAGCTTTGTCCTGCATGGGTCCAGCTGAAGACCTAGAGTTATAACAATGCTTTCCATGAGTCCAATTGATAGTCTAGAGCCCAGGACAATATCTCATGTAGACCTGCTTCATGGATCTACACTGGAAAGGTCCAACCATAAGTGGAAGTTAGAAAGTCTATACAATCAAGATGAAGGATCTGTGCTAGCAGGCTGAGAGAGCTGAACTGAAGCCAGGAAGCAATGCTCAGGGTAAGTACCAGAACTCCTATAAAGGTACCACAGCCATCCTCAGCAACAGTGAGATCCTGAGTTCATCCAGTGATGAGGAAAGCGGAATTCCTACTAGGAAATCCAATGCAACAAGCTTCCCTGTGAGGCTGAGCAGTGCACCATCTTCCCCACTGGAGCCAGGAAATGAGGCTCAAGATGAAGACAAGAGCTTCTCCAAAATGAACCATAGCCATTCTCAGCAGCAACGAGTGTCCTGAGTGCCTCCTCCAACAAGAACAGCCAAGTTCATTAGGAAAGTCAGCATGACAAGGGCCTCCAGCAGAATAGCACAAGAAACCCAAGAACTTGCAACAGTTCCAACAGCTTCTCCAAACAGCTTCACTAACAGTCTTTGAGCAGCTGTTCCAGTTCTGCCTCTTGTTCTGTTGGCAACAATTCTCAGATGGGCCTCTCACACCTAGCAGGACACTAATTCAATTCACTGGGGTATAAATTGACCACCAATTATAATCCAGTACAGAAGAGAATGTAGCATACACTATTTTTATTTTATGCACAAATTATGTTATGGATTAGTACCTATACAGAGAGAGACATTCACTGTCTAGTCTATATTTTTTCCATGCTAAAAACTGCTATAAATTAGAATGCTAAGGGTTGCTTTTATTTTTCTAATGTATGCTGGGAAATGTTGCTAATAAAAGATATAACAATCTCCTGGAATTTGTAATGCAAAGTAAATGCATTTTAATAAATGAAAAGAAAATTCAATGATCACTACTGAAAAATTTCATAAAAATTAGAATTAATATCTAATAAAATTTTTTGGCAGTTTCCATGTGCCAGGCACTATTTGAAAGACATTCATGTTTTAATAAATTTAATGTAATAACTGTGATTTAAGATTTTATATTATCTCATTTACAAGAAAGAAAATGAGATACAAATAAATCAAGCAACTTGCTAATGGTTATACAATTACACATTTTGGAGCTGTGGTTTTAGTGTAGTAAATCTGTCTCTAGAACCAATGTACCTATTTATCAAACCTATTTATCAAGGTTTTCCACAACTCACAAACTAAGATTAATTTAATTTCTTACATACAGATTCATGAATCAAATGCCTAAATATCAAGTCTATTGGACATACTTTCTCATCATTCCAAAATATATACTTTGAGAAGTGAATTCTTCTAAATTAGGTGTCATACCAGGGTTCTGCAGAAAAATAAAAATAAAACATAGTCATTCTCTCCTCTTTCTATTATGTATCTCTATTTGAGATGTTCATTTTATTTTAAGGGCTTGCTTATTGCTGTACTGAGTAAACAGCTTTAGAGAGAGTGAATATTTTCACATTGTTCTCCCTCTTGAGGGGAATGTTTGACCATTTGGTATGACTGTTAAATGTAGCATTTCTGCATGTGGTTTCTATAAAGTTAAGGTAATTTTTCTCTACCCTATTATTCTGTAAATTTCTATTATGAAAATAGATTTCTTTGCATAACTTTTCTGTGTTAATTCATTTGATCAGGAAACAAATATTTTGCATCTTTATTTTCTGTGTATTACTGATATAAATTCTTACTTAGAGGCTCCATGTCATTCTCCATTGAAGTCATCTGAATATGCATATTTTATTTATTTATTTATTATTTTTGGAGGAGCCAAGGATTGAACTCAGACCCTTGCACTTGTCAGACAAATGTTTGTTCTACTGAGCCATCTCCCCAGCTCCGCAAATTTATTTTAAAGAGATTTTAATTAAATCAACTTCATTAATAGTTAAATTTGCATATGATCTATTTTATGATTTTTAAACCTTGTAGTCTGTGGTTCTGAAGAATTTGCCAAAATTTTAAGCAAGCTTTTGTAATATCTTTTGATTTCATTCAATTGCTAAATAACCTGTAGGGGATCAAAACCTGGCTCCTGCGTTCTGCCTGAATAGGTACTTTAGTCTGCTGAGCTATCTGGCCAGTCATTAGAGGATTATACCTTTGTTAATTTTTCAAATAAGGAGAGTGTTTCCATTAATTTTCTCTATTTATTGCTTGAATAAATGACTTCTTTCTTATTCATTATTATTTTCTTTCTCACTTTTTCATTGTGTTTACTTTTACTTCATAGTTTTCTTAAGGTTTTAAATTTGAGAATTTTCTTTACTGTTAATGTATTTAGTGCTGCAAATGTCCATGTTAGCACTCTTTTATATTTAGCCACATAGTTTGTTTAAATGTAATTTCATTCTTATTTATTTGTATGCTTCTTCTACTTCACTTTTGATCCATTGATTATTTAGTAATATGTGTTTCTTCTTGTCATTATATTAATGTCTATTATGGGTAGATAACATTCTCTTGAAGGGTTTTTATATAATCAAGATGTATATCTATATATACATAGATATGTCTATATCTATGTATATCACGATAGATAGATAGATAGATAGATAGATAGATAGATAGATAGATAGATATAAAGCTTGTTCAATGGCCCAGGATTTAGTGTAATTTGATGAATGACTCATGTCCTAAGTATTCATGTACTTAGCAAAAATGTGTATTCTCCTCATATAGATTGAAGTATAGATTACAATTAGATCTGTGAAATGATTATCTTTTAGATCTTTTGTTTCTTTGTATATATTCTGTCTCACAACTCAGTTGCTAAAATGAGGTGATAATCATTATATTTTTGTATATAGTAATTTACTTGCTCTGAAATCTACCACATCTTAATGTAGTTACTCTTCTTTTTGAACAATTGCTGCTTTCATCGTATGTGTTTTTCCGAATGTCTTACTTTTTACCCTACCTATACCATCCCACGTGAAGTGGCTTCCTATGAGGTACACTTAATTGGGCTGAGTTTCATACTCCACCTGCTTCTTTTTCCTGTCTTCTGGGGACCTGGTGATATGAATGACAAACATTTTGTTGTATGTCTACAGGTCCTCTATGCAGTGCTATTTGCCAATCTGTTTTATCTCTGCTGTTCAGACTGAGTGGATGTTATTGATCCATTCTTACGCCTATTGATTCTGTCACTTATCAACAGCACTCTTATGAGCCCACACAGCAAATTCCTTTCCTTTATTGTATGTCACTTCTCTAATTCACAATTTCATTTCTATAACTTCTATTTTTGTTTGCCTTTCATAGATTTTCAGTTTCTTCAGGTAAGTTCCTGTGATTGTTAAAACTTTTTTTATGATCTGTGTTTTAAATCCTCCTCTGATATTTCCAATGTGTGACTCATCTGTGTTGACAGTTGATTTTCTTTTCTCATCAGGTTTGATTTCTTGTTTCTTGATTCTTGGTTGTATTCTGCATATTCTATTATGCTTGAGGAACAAATTCTGTTTAATGCTCAGCAGGAAGATGTACTCTTTATGTTGGGCATGCACATACTAGCCTACTTTAGTGGGCTGAAGTTTGAATAGCATGTTAACATTCAGATGTTCTGTAGCATCGGCTTAATTTGCTTATTCTTCTGATTCTGTTGCTTTCACTGGTTCCTGCTGCTACTCCTGGGTAAGTAGCAGGAACCAGTGCTTCTCCATGTTGAACCACTGCTTGTCTCTTGAAGGTAAAAGAGGGTGTCATCCAATAAGAAAGAGAAGGGGCTGGGGAGATAGCTCAGTTGATTAAGCTCTTGCCTAGCAAGCTCAAGGGCCTGAGTTCAATCTCTGGCTCTGCAAAATAAAAAAAATTAAAAAAAAGGAGAAAGAGAGCCTTCGCTACTATCATATGCTCTATAATGAGCTCTCCTTTGGACAGATACCATTCTCCAGACAAGCCACTTGTATTAGCAGAACCTCCTCTGTCTGTGCTCGCATCCCAAACTCCAAGTGTGAGGAAAGAATCTGAGGTTTGTGGGGGCAAACAAGCTTCCTGGACTAGGCTTTTTCTTGTGGTAAAGTTCTGTTGGGCTGTACTTATCAACTGATCTGGATTTTTGGGGTTATAAGGGAATGTCTCAGCCATAGTGTGACCAATAAATTTCTCACGAATATTAATTTTCTATTATAAATTATTTTGTTGTTATAAATTTAGTTATAATTAATTGCTACTGTAAATGATTTTGTTTGGTTGAATGATAGTACTAAAGATAAGATGTCTCACGTATGTCTAGATAGTCTAAGATCAACATATTAACAGTGCTGTGTTTCAGTGCTATTCTCAGTAGCATTCACTGAGCTTTTGCAGCTTGTAAAGGTCATGCATAGTTTTGCCCCATGTGTTCTCCAAAATTAAAAGTAACAATAGTGCAGTGGTGTTTATCCTCCTTAAATTGATCTCTTTAGCATAAAGTTCTCTGTCTCCCTTTTCACTGTTGAGAAAAAAGTGACTATGCTGTACTTACGTAATCTCTCTTCCCAACCTTCTTCATGAGTTCACAGTTCCTTTTGCCACTTAAAGTGATATACTCATAGTGATTTTAGTGATTATTGTGGACACTGAGTAAGATCTTTCTTGCCAGGGCCAACTGTTCTCTTCCATCTGTGGGTAGGAAGAGTAGTCAGTGTACTCCAAGGACCAAGGCTCCCTGAGCCTAGATCCCACTGTAGTATAATCACCCTGGCTGGTGTTACTTTGTCACCTGCTTTGTCAGAGTGGAATCTCAGGGACAGAGGAATCTGCATGGAAAGACAGCTCTTCTTGTGACCACTTATTGTTTTGTGTTATTGGAAGCAATGTTTATTTCATTTAATTTTTCTGGTTCATTTAGTTGTAACTGACAAAAAGACTACTATATGGACTGAATGCTGATTTGATACACTTATATTTTGTGAAATGATTTGCATGGTCAAGGTCATGAGCTCATCAAATACATTTTTTTTTTTTTTTCAGAACCGGGCATTGAACTCAGGCCCTTGCGCTTGCCAGGTAAGGGCTTATTCTACCAAGCCATCTTCCCGGTCACTGAACTACATTCTTATATAAAACATGAGAACATGTTTGCCAGCAAGGGTTGTGATGGCTTTCCCTGACAGTAGTGGGTGGAGCGAGTTCTGCACAGAAGCAAGAACTCTGATTGTGGGAGTAGCTCTCTTACTCAGCTGGAGAGCAGAAAACATGGAGATTGGATGGCTGTCTGTTACTTGGGGTCCTTAGATGCTCTGTCCCTCTCTAAATTTAGACTTTGATAGTTAGTTAGACTTAGATAGACCTAGATGAATAAATTTAAATTTAGATAGCTAAAAGGTTTAAATTATATTAAATTTGTGTCTCATTTTTGATCTTTCAAATGTTTTTTTACACATACCTTCTCTATAAAACTATCTAAAATATTAAAAATGCATTCTACTATTCATTAAAGTATACATTAGGATTGATGAAGTACAAAATTAAAGTGACATTATTAATAAAATCATGAAAGCATGATTATGACATAATTAACACTATTAAACACTTAACAGGTCATTATATAAACATGACTATTTTTCTAGTTTTTATGTAACACATAAAATATGACCATATTTTACAATTAAAATTCTTTTCAGATTTTTTTGTTTTATCAGAAAAATAATTAATTCATTTTGTGGTAATGATATTCTAAGTATAATATAAAGAATAAAGAAAAGTTTACATGAATTTTATTTATAATTATTAGCAAAGAGCTTTACCAGGAGCACAAAACTCATGCTATTGAACTCTAACTATTCTCCACCTGATGGCTCATTTATTATTTGATATATGCTTCTGTAAAATCAGTTAGTGAACCCTTTACAAGAAAGAATGACTTTCCTATCCCAACTTTACAATTACATTTTAATTTAGTCAAATACATTTTGTAATCTTTACCTTAGCAATGCTCAATTAGTAAGGCTGAATAGAAAATGGAAGAAAAAGCTGTAAAGAAAAGCCACTCACAGTAAAATCATTAACTTCATTCATCCATGGCTTTGCCTGTCTTCATTAAAATAGATGAATTGGAAATTGAGAGGAAAAGAAAAGTGAGTCAGTGGGCAACAGTTCTTACGCAGGATCTAAGCCAAAGGCCTATTTTCCTATTTTGAATAAAACATAGGTTCCTTGCTGCTGAGGACAATAATTTGTCAGATCTCTATGATTTGTCTCAGCCTCCAGAGAAGAATATTGTTCAAGATAGGAATTCAGTTTAAATATATTCAAGAGATAGAGATGATAATGTGAATTTTGCAAGCAAAACATGTATGTATTAATGTTTTATTATATTTATTTTGTTGTTCTTCATTGAAACTCACTGTTAGTGTGTGATACACATTCCACAGATGCTGGAACACCTAGTTGATTATCGATGATTTTCATCTAATATCATAGGTATAAAATAAAGTTTCTCAGGACAGGCTTATCTTTGGTGGCTCCCAGATTATGCTGTGGCCCAGTGGGAAACTATCCCTGAGCCTGTAAAACCAGAGAAATGCCAGCTCTACCCGTCAGACATTTTGCCCTCCTAGGGACCTGGGACCTGTACCAAAGGTTGTAGAATTCAGGAAGCCAGCACCCCAATCCTAGTTCCTGTGTGCTCCACAACACAAAGCAACAGAACTGACAGCCAACAGATCAACCGGATTGCAGAAGAGACCAAGCTCCAGGGGAGAGTCCCCACTCCACTGAGACTGAGTGAGAATCCATCCCTGGAGATAGGCTTAGAGAGGGTGAAAGCTAAATAAGGACCTCCTGGAACCCCTCAAAGTCCTGAACTCAGACCAGAAAGATTATGGAGCCTATTTTCTGCTGTGGGAGGCCAGAACCACTGGAAATAACCATCAGCGGGGTAGTCCTGAAGAAAACATTTAACTTGCTTGTATATTTGAACTTTGGTACTGCTGCAACACTCAGTGAAAATCAGTTCTCTGAATTCCTACAGCTCAACATAAGGAGGGCCTTCATGTCAACACTAAAGTCAGAGTCCTCTTTATTTTGGTGAAGGACTGGTCATGAGTAGTTCTTAGAGCTTGTCAATATCTACTTCACATCTGATGCCACTTTTGTAACTGAATAGATTACCACAGACAAGGTAACATAGTAGTGGTTGGCAAGTGGTTTTTTCTCCATATGCCAATATTCTAGACTTCCTGGGGAGTCATAAATGATATGTGGTTCAGTCTCAAACATGGAGACACTTGACAAAAGTATTTTTAAATCATAGGGAAAAAAAGGAAAACCCCAGAAACATTGAAAAGGCAAGGCAACAGAATGCCTCCCACAAATCTTGACTTTCCCTAAGTTGGTACAGGAATAATTAGGAAAGGAAAATGATGACCCACACAGCAGTTAGATCTAAAGAGTACCAATAGAGGTAAAAGAATTCTAGAAGATTCTTGGCACATTTATAAAAGATATACCTAATTGCATAATGACTACTGTAATGAAACAAATGATCAAGTTTCAAGAAGACACTAATAAACATCTGATGGAGCTATAAAAAATGAGTTGTAAAACATGAGTTCTTGAAATAAAAGAATGGAAATCCATAAGAAAGATCCAAACAGTAATCCACGAGATTTCAAAGATGATTGAAGTATAAGAAGCAAAGTACAAAGTCACAGTGCCAGACTTAGAGGATGGGGCTGTTATTAGTGATCAATTATTAACAGATGCCTTGAGAACAACAAGAAGCATGAAAATAGACCCAAGAGCTCGTAGGTGATTCAAAAGAGTATTTGCATAAAAATAATTGAGGTTAATGAAAAATGAGAACACAGCACGCAGGATATAATAAAATCTGTAAAAGTAATAGCAGAAAACTTTCCAGCTATAGAAAGAGTTTAACATATAGATAAATTAAGAATAATGAATAATAATAGCCCACATAGCCATGATTAGAAAAATCCACTCCACAGGGCTGGCCAGATAGCTAAGTAGACTAAAGTGCCTGCTTTGGCAGGGCAGGGACCAGGGTACAATTCTCAGCATGCCAAACCAGCCACACCCCCGGGGAGCACTGAGACGAGACTGGGTGTGGTGGCCAGCACCTGTAATCCCAGTGCTTGGGAGGCTGAAAAGAGGAGGCTCACTATGAGTCCAATCTGTGCAGTGAGACCCTGTACTAAATACATAAAATAAATAAAGCTCAAGGAACATTTAAAAAAAGAAATAAAAATCCACTCCACAGTACATAAAAATGAAAATACCAGAAATACAAAAGAATAAAACCTTAAAGACAACTAGAATAAAACAATGAATCATATATTTTAAAAATGTCAAAATTTGAACAGATTTCTTATAGAAGCTTTACAAAATAAGGAGAACAAGAAATGAAGTGTTTTATATTGTTAAAGACAATAACCTCCAATATACACTATTAGATCCTGCAAAGTTATTTTCAAACTTTATGGAGGAAAAAGATACTTCCCTGATAGCAAAAGCAATTCTGTGTAGCAGCAAGGTCAGCTACATCACTTAGGGAAAAAAAAAGGAAAACCCAGAAACACTGAAAAGGCAAGGCAACAAAAGGCCTCCCACTAATCCTGACTTTCCCCAAGTTGGTACAGGAATAATGAGGAAAGGAAAATGATGAACTACACAGCAGCTAGGTCTTAAAGAGTGCTAATAGAGATAAAAGAATTCTAGAAGGAGTCTGGCACATTTGCAAAAGATATAAATAATTTCATAATGACTGGAATGAAATAAATAATCAAGTTTCAAGAAAACAGTAATAAACAGCTAGTGGAACTAAAACTGAGTTAAAATTTGGGATTTGGGATTTGGGATTGTACTACAAAGCTTTGTGATTTTAAAGAAAAACAAAACAAAAAACAAAACAGCATGATTCAGGCAAAGAAAGAGACACAAGAATCAATAGAATAGAAAAGAAGATGCATATACGATGTCAAGCACACTCAACTACTTTGTCTTTGACAATGGTGCCAAACTCATCCACTGGAAAAAAATGGCCTCTTTAATAAATGGTGCCAGGAAAACTAACTTTCCACATCTCAAAGACTGAAGCTAGATCCTGTTCTCTCATTATAATCTAAACTAAAATTGAAATGGATCAAATATTTAAATATATGGGCTGGCAAGATAGCTCAG
>NW_004524696.1:633380-635311 GCF_000260255.1 Octodon degus | reverse complement strand
AGAAACAGAAAAGCAGGCAGGCCTGTCATATTGAATTCAGGATACCCACCAATACCTCCATTCCCAGCACTAGACAATGAAACAATCATAAATTCCAGATTTAGCCACATCTGAAATGTCCCCTGCCTCCATGACCATATGAGACTTTCGGGGGATATCCAGACATAAACTATAACAATGTGTCAGTGCATATACAGTGGAGGATCTCACTTCTCTGCTATTACAAATGGAATAACTAAACAAAAAAGAAATATGAGAGATGAATGAAAAAATCAAACAAATGGAATCAGTAGATATACTGTTTTACTCAACAACAACAGAATATACATTCTTTTCATACACACATGGTACTTTCTCCAAAATAGACCATATATTAATTAAAAAGCATGCCAAAAGATTCAGAACTTTAGCATCTATAGAGATCACAATATAGTAAGTTAGAAGTCAATAGCAAAAGAAACCACAGAAATAATGGAACCATATGAAGATTAAAAAACACAGTCCTGAAAAATCAGTGTGTCACATAGGAAATTAAGGAAGAAATAAGACAAGCTTAGAATTAAATGATAATGCCAATACAACATACCAGAACTCAAAATGAAAGCAATTCTACAAGGAAATATTTTTGGTGAATGTCTATACCAGAAAAATAGAATAAGCCCAAATAAATAATGTAATGATGAATCTCAAGGTTTTAGAAAAACAAGAGCAATATATGCACAGAGATTCTACAAGGAAAGAAATTATAAAGACATTAGAAATTAAAGAAATGAGGACTAAACCAGCCAACCAACCAACCTAACAATATAATGAAGGACTGGGGATATAGTTCAGTAGAATAAACACCTGCCTGGAAAGCAATAGGTCCTCAGTTCAATCCCTGGTACAAAAAGAAATATAAATCTAAACAATATAATGGAGCAATGAATTAAAGAGACAATTCTTTGAAAGAATACACAAAATAGACCAATACTTAGCTGGTCTTACCTAACAAAAGGAAAGAAAAGACACTAATAATACAATTAGGAATTAAAAAGGTGGCATGAAAATGAAAACAGCTGAAATCCAGAAAATTATGAGCAACTACTTCACAAAAATATACGTTAAACAATTTGAGAGTTCAGAAGAAACAGAGATATTTAAGTACATACGAATTATCAAAATTGAACTAAGAAAACTTAAAAATCTTGAACAATTCAGTAACAGGCAATGAGAATGAAGCAATACTAAGTTGACACCAACTAAGAAAATCCTTGATGGACTCACAGCCAAATTCTAAAACAATTTCAAGGAAGATTTAAGACCAATAGTCCTCAAACTTTTCAATTACTGGAATGTAAGTAGTATAAAACCATCTTTAATATCTAACATTTTCCTGATCCTAGAACCATACAAAGATCCAATCAAAAAAATTTAAAAAAACCCAACAATATCAACAAAACTATAGACCTATTTCTCTAATGAATATAGAGAAAAATCCTTGAAAAGATACTGACAAATAAATGCACTAAATCATCAAAGGATGGCCAAATAGATTTCATCCCAAGGATTCAAAGTTGCTTCTAAACACTCAAAATAAATAAGTGCAATTCATCATATAAACAGAAGCAAGGACAAAAATCATATGATTATCTCAATAAATGCAGAGAAAGACTTTGACAAAATCCAACATCTATGCATAGCAAAAACTCTGAGGAAAATAGGTAAAGAAGGATATTCCTGCCCACATAATTTAAAATGGGGAAAACCTGAAAACTGTCCTATAATCACAAAGAAGACAAGAATGTCCATTATCACCACTCCTGTTCAACATAGTCCATGAAACATCAGCAAAAGCAATCAGACAAGAGACACAAAAAAGTGATACATTTAAGAAACAATGAAGTGAAAGTATCATTATTTGTAGATGACATGATATTTTACACACAAGA
>NW_004524696.1:630846-632915 GCF_000260255.1 Octodon degus | reverse complement strand
GAAATCAGATAACGTAAAGCATCCCCACTTCCTGGGTAAGTATAACCAACAAAAGTGATAGGGATATACTTACAAAACTAATACAAAGTTTAATGTAATCCCAATAAAAATACAAGCATCATTTTCCAGAGTTAGAGAAAATAATCCTGAAATCTGTATGGAATCAGAAAAGACCCAGATTACCAAAACAGTCCTTGGTAACACAAGCAAAACAGGTTGCATCACAATACCAGACATGAAACATAATATAAAATTACAGTATTAAAACAGCAAATTATTGGCAAAGAAAGAGTATGTGAATCAATGAAATGGAATGGAAGTAACAGAACCAACCACAGAAACCTACAGCTATTTGATCTATTGTATATAAAAAATACTCGCATTTTCATTATCCATTCACCAGTTGATGGACATTTGGGCTGTTTCCAAGATTTGGCTATTATAAACTGTGCTGTGATAAGTATAGGTGTGCACATATCACTGTGGTATAATGCTTTTAATTCTTTCAGGAAGATACCCAGAAGGGGTAACTTTTGGGTATCTCAGTGGTGATAGATCTTTTTCAAGAGAAGGAGGCTCAAGAGAAAGAAGAGAGGGGAAGTAGAAGCAGAGAAATGAAGGAAGCAAGAATTGAGATGCATTATGTCCATGTACCAGCTCTCCATCAGGAAAGCAATCATTATGTACTGAGAACATGTAATAATAAATGAAAAACTGAAAAAAAGAGAAATAGCAGACGTGATTTTAAGAATTATCTAAATAATTAAGCACAAGGCAAAATTAGAAATTATCATATCAAAACCTCAATAGTTTTATTAATTTAACACTGTGCAGTTTTCATAATCAAATAACAGCTGTTTAAATCTCTTCTAGCTAGTTCATTATCCTATATGCAGGGTTGCAGGGTTTCCTCTTTTCACACAGTTGTCAGTTTTCTATATATTATTTGCTATCTGCACTTATGAATTTTGGTACAAATTTGTAACTGAGGATTAGAAATGTAATGATGCTCCATCCATTTTCATCTTTAGATGATGGTTGTGAGCAAATATTCTAAGTAGTTATTTTATAATGTGAAAAATGTATTGAAAAAATATTTTCTATTAATTATAAAGTATATTTAAGATATTTTAAGAAAATCTTCAAAACCATGTCTATCATATCTTAAAAATAGTACAGTCATACATAAGTTCTCTACCTCAAAGCAAAATAATTTTTTTAAAAGTAATAGAAATAAGTAGCAAAAGCTAATTTTATTATATTTGGGTATAGATTTTTTGCTCTACAAAGTTTATTGTTAAATATTAATATGACAATGAGATACATCATCTTTACTATGACAATGAGATGAGTTGTCCCTCTTTGCAGTGAAATGAGTTGTCAGCTTCTATAACCTACTGAGGCAGTACCCTTTGCTGGACAGTAGACGACGACATACAAACAAGAGGCAATCGTTGTTTAAACCTAATATGAAGCCTGAGATAAGATGATAAAAAAATAGGAAAATTAAATTTCTCAGTAATAATGGATCAATAAATCAGTCAAAATGAAACAGAAAGGGAGAAATAAACACATCCCCAATCTGAAGTAGAAGGCAGTCAGAAATTCAGCATAAATTATTGTTCAGCAGAGGACTCACTGTCCAGGCTCACTATAAATTTCCCTTTAGAGAGAGCCCAAGTATCTCTGAAGCAGATATGCTGACTAAAGTGTGTGCTTTCTGGAGGAAATTTACTTGTTGTCTAACTTCTTTTGCAAATGGACAAAATCCTGTGGCTTCTAAACTAAATTAATAGAAGCAAAGCAATATGTCCTATTCACATAGGATAAAAACAAGAATACGTTATTATAAAAGCAAGTATTCACATCACAACAGCTAGTTTTCACAAAAATATTTTTAAATTATCATTTTCCCATAAATATATTAGTACACTGTTAAATATTTTCTTCCACATATAACAACACAAAAGAACAAATTTGTAACATTTTTGTTTAGCAACAGCAGACTCCAGAAAAAAAATTTAAAATCAACATTCTCAATGGTAACAAGATATAAAAATTAAAATTTA
>NW_004524696.1:628758-629952 GCF_000260255.1 Octodon degus | reverse complement strand
TGGTCCCTGTGCTTTGCAAAGCTTGTTATAAGTAGGTGCTTTAGACCACTGAGCCATCTCACCAGCCCTGTGACAGGATTTTAATATCCAGAAGATCTGTGAATTAATTCATCAGCAAGAGAAAAAAATTAAAATTGGGATTAACTGGAGTAGACATTTCCTTCAAGAACACACATAAAAATGATGAATATAAACACGAAAAATGGTACCAACATCACTAATCATCAGAAAAAATGCATATTAAAGCCATGTATACTTGGGTACTACTAAAAGGACAAGTGACAAGTGTTGCTGAGGATGCAAAGAAGAGGGAACACTTGCATACTGTTGGTGGACGGTTACTTAGTGCTGACATTAAGAAAGAGAATACAGAGCATCCTCAGTAAGTTAAACATAAAATCTTCATATAAGCTAGCAATACCACTACTCAATACATATCTGAAATAAAGAACATCTGCATGCTGAAGAGATAGCTGCATTCCCATGTTTATTAAAACACTGCTAAGCTACTGACTCTCTCAAGTGCACATCAGTGGGTGCATGGGTAAAGAAAGCGTAGTTTATATTGGCAGTGAGATACTACTCAGCCATAGAGCACAAATTCCTGTTATTTGCAGTTATGTCAATGGCTGAAAGGAACTGTAAGAGGTGAAGAAGACCAGAGACAAAAAAACAGATACTATATAACCTCACTGATATGTGGAAATTAAAAGTGCTAATCTCAGAAATTAGAATGTTTATCATGGGCTGAAGTATTTGAGTGGGAGAGTTGAAGAGGTTTGGCCAAAGGATGTATAATTTCAGTTAGGCAGAAGAAATAATTCAAATATTTTATTGCATAGCATGTTTAATACTATTACTAGGATACTTGCTAAGAGTGGATATAAAGCATGCTCGCCACAAAAATGAATGGAATAATTTGTTTCATTTATTCCATAGAGCATACACTATAAAACATATAAAACACTATTGTGTATACTGTGAGACATCATGTGTATACTGTGAGTACATATAATTTTATGTCTGTTAAAATAGCATATTTTAACATTTAGAGCAATAATTACCAAAATATTTAGTAACATAAATATCCACCTATGAACATACATAGGAGTGTATTAAATGTCTTATAGTGATTATGTAATAGATCTAAATTTTGACTAGAATAGATAAGATGGAAATAAATTTTACATAAAC